>NW_028251725.1:0-242899 GCF_964263255.1 Lissotriton vulgaris
AGAAGAGCAGCGTAGCCCTTGCTCAACGCATAAAACTTTGAGCTGGAGCACTGCCTCTGTCCACTTTTTATTAGGCGATAGCGACAGCTGTGGAATATTCCATTGACAGTCTTCTTCCATGGTATGATCTATATCATTACTGTCGAGGGGGTCAAAACAACAATTGAAATCTCCTGCAACTAAGATGTTACCTTTCTCATTATAAAACGCAAGGAGTGCTTCTAACTGTTCAATAATAACCGAGGGTTTACCCCCCGGCATACCCCTTGAATAAATATTAAAAATAAAAAGAACCTTAGACTCGGGGCACTGAATTTGTATTAGTAGAATATCATTACTATTGGTGTCCAATTGTTTAACTGTATATCTATTACCCAAGTTATTAAACCCCCCTTGGGTCTCCCCTGCAGAATGGGAATCGCTGGTTTGAAAAAGTAAAAAAAAAACAGGTCTATGCAACTGGTGCAACCAACCAAGTTTCCCGGAGCAATACTAGGTCCTTACTATCTGAAAAAGACAGCCAGTCTTGTGATGCTACCTTACTTCTTAGTCAAGCCACATTTCATGAGACCAAAGATGTTGCATCAGGACCAATACCAATTTTATAATGACCCTGAGGCCCACTATCACCTGACCCTCTAGTTGATGATCTTTGCCCAGTTTGAGAAAACTCTTGGATCAGGCTATTGTTGACGGATCTACCCAATGGTACATTTTTTGCCAGGGGTTTTGCTTCAAGTGAGCTGAGACTTAGGAATGAAAACTCTCTTTGAACATGAGCTGGGCTTATTCCAGGAAGATTCTTGTCTCGCTTACATGGCAGTCAATTGTTAACATCCAGCGTGCTTAAAACCTCAAATCTGTTACTCAGTGGGACAAAACTGTTGGGAAGACCTTCCTGAATTGGGTAATCTCTTCTTATGTTGACTACTGAATGGATACGTGGTTGATAAAAATAACCCAAGGGTAATACATTAATACAATCCGGGCGAATCCTGAAGGATCCTGCCTGCCTCAGGATGTGCCCCACCATCTCCGGAGACCCAAAACTCAAGACTACACAATCTCCTTCCATACCCTTTCGTGATTGTCCTACCCAGGCAACCCTTCTCACCATTTTGAACTCTTTGAAGAGATGATCTGTAGGAAGGTGGATACCTGACTATGGTTGCCCCCAACTTTTTGCCTGGTGTTTTGCTGGTTTTCCGACTTAGTTGACCTGGGACCCTGCTATTCAGGGCCCCAGGCCTACTGCTCTCTCTGTAAAATGGATTCCCTGTACCTTAGGTACATATCCAATTGGTGCTGGGCCACCTTATCAGACCCTGTAACTCAGGGCATAGGTGTACCCAGGGCCTACCAGGGGCTGCAGCATGTATTATGCCACCCCTGGCTGGCCATCTAAATCTGACACAACTGGCTGCACGACAGCTGGGGCAAGGTGGTGTAATCACCCTTTGCTTTAGATATAGTATACCTATATCTAACCCTAAAATGGACACCCGTATTCCTATCAGTCACTCCTATGGCAGACCTTGACAATCCTGAAGGCAGAGTGCTTGGAATCGTGTGAGATGGTGCTCTGGCATGAGCTGAGCCCGTTTGCAGCTTGCGGAACCAAGTCCTAATAGCTGTTCCATGATAACGCATACCATATACTCTTAAGTGCATTATAATCCTCGCGGTTATATGCTAACTCTGGTATCGCTTTATCAAAACATGCCGAGTAAGGTGTCATACGAATTGGAATACTAACCCCTCGCCAATTCTGGCGACGGGGTTAGCATTCCACCCTTCTAGAGGGTCACGACATGTATGTAACTGTGAACCCCAGTAAAAGTTAACTCAAGCCTCAGCATCACAAAATGGATGCTGCCACCACAGACACAAGTCTGGCCCCCTGCTGCTGGGAGTTCTTCCAGCGAGGGAGGCTTGGACAAAGGGTTTCCTGTCAGGGGCGGTGCTAGCACCATCCCAGACAGGGTTTTGTGTATCCTGGGTAGGCAGGGCTTTAGAGGAAGGTGACTGCAAGTGGCACCCCGGTGCTCACTATGCATCTGCCGGCTAGAACCAGTTCCAGGGGCACACCAGCCCCTGAGCTGGGGAAAGTCCGGCATGGGAGAGGGGTGTAACCACCCCCCTTCCTGGTCCCACCCATGGGCAGGACCTAGTCGCGTGCCAGCCCCTTTTCCTAGTATAAAGATAGGAGCGGGCCCCCTTCCAAATTAGATCATCTTTGAATCCTGAAACTACTTTCTACGAAAGGAACTCTCGACTTCTTCTCAAGATTTCTCCCTTGTGGCTAAGGAGTAGTCACCCTGCATCCGCAGGCACCATCCAAGCATCGCGGTCTGCTGTAAGTCTCTCCTCCGGATCAAGACTGCCCAGCTCGACGAGAACCGGCTTTCCTGGCACCTCTGACCTCTACCCACATCGTCAGCTCAGCTGAGACCCGTGGGTGCAACGAGACCTCGAGGGACCGGCCATCTTCAAGACTACACAACGCTTGCCCAGCACGACCGCCGAGGGATCCTCAAGTGAGTGCTTTGGGGTCCGAGAAGCCCCAGCCCTGAGCAGCTCCAGCACCGAAGTTCAGCCCTCCAGCATCCACCAGATCTGCGTGGGGCCCTTCTGCTTTTTGCTGCTCACCGCGTTGTCTGGCTACTAGCCCGCTGGCTTGTGGCCTTCCCGACGACGAACGACGACATCAACACCGCTGGTCTGGTTGCTCCAGACTGGCCCTTGCTACCCTCTAAAAGAGGAGCACCCCGGACCCTCCTGGTCCACTCCAGACGCCATTTTGAGTCCACCGCGTGGGCTTGAATTTGCCAAGACTTGTTGCCCCAATCCTGGGTCCAGCAATGTCGACAGCAGCAACCATCGTGGGACAGCTCGCACCTCCATCCTGGTCGCCGACAACGCCTCCTGGTCCGTGAGACTGCAGAGCCCAGCGTCGCCCACTCACCTGGTCGAGGTGACTCCATCCGGTGCCCTCCTGGTGCCCATCTAATCACTGGCTTGTGATTCAGAACTTGGTCCCCTCTGCTTACAGGTGTCTTCCGTCTTCGATCCAGGCTTGGATCACTTCAAACTTCAACACTGGTCGCCTGCCAGCAACTTATTCTTTCAGGCTCCTGGTTCGTCAACGAGGGTTTCCGACGACACTTGAACCCTATGCAGCCACAGCCCCTGGGCTAGGTAAACCGAGTACCCCGGTGCTCCAGTGTAGAACAACTCTCTAAGTGCCTAGATCCACTTTCGTTTTTGACCTACCTAGTCGGGTTCGCCCGAGAACACTAACTTTGCATTTACTAGTATCCATAGACTTTGTTCCGCATCCCGCGTGAGAGTGCACACTCTGCACCCGAGTCCCCTAGGCCTCCTGCTAGTAATCTGAAGGTTCAGTAGTCCAGTCCTAGCGATTCCAAACCCTATGAGAGTAGTACTTACCTGCTAGTAATTTCGCATTCCACTTTTAGAGTATATGGTTTTTCGTGCCCCTCGGGCATTTGTGTAAACTGTGCAACTTAAAGTATTTTCGTAAGAGTTTTGTTGTGTGCTTAGTACCCTGTCCTCATAAAGAGTACAGGGCTGTTGTGATCTAAATAAATACACTGTTTATTTTCATAACACTTGTGTGGTGTCCTTTCACTTGGTGTTCAAGGGGTATATGTGATGGTATAACAGCTGGCTTAACACGCCCTCTAGAGTCTAGCCTAAAGACTGCTCTTGTCCACGCTACTAGGATAGCTGGTCTACGGTTGACTTACAACCAATCATCAATAAGGGTTGTTTGGACTGATACATAGTGACCACTAGAATAGTGAGCACTGCATATCAGGCCAACTTCTCACATGATCCCCAAGCACAGTTTTTTTGTTCAAAAAATGAAGTGCCTTATTTTTGAGAGAGGACCAATGCTCCTCCTCGCCATCTGTGATTTTTGGAAAGTTTGCCAAAATGATGGAGTAGGGACATGCCTCCGGAGGGAGATGAAGAAACACTTCCTTAGGAGAGCTATTTCCCACTCCATGAAAGCTTCCTACGGGACCCCAGGGTCCCAACTTCACTCCAGAATCAATACATATTGGAGGGGCCGCTATGTTGGCCGTTGGGGCCACAAGGGGGCGACTCAGACCAATAGAAGGAGTGGTGTGAACATTGGTGGAACGTTCGTCAGTGGGTTGTGTCTCATTGATGATGGGGTGCTCTTTAAGTAAATGCCTTTCGGAAGTATTTAATCTACGGTCAATTAAATCAAGTTTCACCATGACTGGGTCAATAAGTGCTGGGAAACATCAGAGGAGGGATACCGCACCACCGCACACCGCGAGTGAGAAAACGTACCCGTTTTTTCGTAGGTGCCTCGACAAATGGATCCACTCCCGGTACTACCTTACCCGTATTAAGAACAAAACTCTGGTAAAATTTACTTACCCTACTGGGCGGAACATAGCAGCAAGATAATTCTCTTGCGCCTTACCAACTTGATGTACGAGTTCTATGTATTAATATACATGCACATACACTCTCAGTGTCTACCCATACAGAATATCTCTACGAGTACCAGACTTTTCGCGACTCATTTCGATTTGATTTGAGTCTAAAGCCCTGAAGAGTCGTGTTGACTCATCTGTACACGACGAAACACGTGTCAGCTTATTGTGACTGTTCTTCAAGTCTGGATACATTAAATCGTCATCTTGCTGTGACAAGAAAAACACCAAAGGATCTGCTTCTATTTATTGTATCACATCTGTCATTGTACTGAGTTTTGCTACCCTATTGTAGTTGCGAGAGCACAGCTGTGTATTGTTGTTAAGTCTTTGACTTTTTTTAGACGGTTAAGGGTGTTTTCCGTCTGCTCTTCATGCACTACTATTCGACTTACCTACCACACACACTGTAACGTATTAATTGAGGTAGAGCGCCCCTAGCATCTGATTGATCTTAAAACCCCAAATTGCAGATTTCAATAAGTGCCGGAAGCTTTTCCTCCATTTGTCTAATAAAATTAAGATTGTTACCTACGGGACTAGGACCTAACATTGTTCCCTTTGACTTACTCCCTCCCTGTGCCCTAGGGTTATTTTCCAAATCCACAACTTTTTCTGTTTGTGTCCCCAACCCATGTGCAGGATTTTTATTCCTTGCCTGTTTCGAGTTCTGACGGCTTCCTTTAGGAGCGCTATGTGCTTTCCTTTTCCCAGGTGGATCTTTACCTCTAGTTACCAGTGGAGCCCTTGACTGTCTTGTGCGTGTGGAAGGAGGTGAAGGAGGGGAACTGGATAAAGATGAACATGGGGTTTTGGCCATTTGTGTAGACTGCATAGGATCCGCATGAGGAGAGGATATTAACACATGCGGGGTTAGGGGACAAACTTGTTTAACTCCAGTTGACTCTTTCACTAATACCGGGTTTACAATCAGGTTAAGTGGATCAAGTGAGAGCCTCCTCTCTGTAAGCTCTATCTCCTTAATCAACACCGATTCAGTGCATTGGAGAAAGGCGTCTAAGGTCCCCACAGCCCCTGCCCCTACCCCTGTCCCCCCCTTGCGGGTAGTTTTGCTCATAATACAAGATACGTTACAATTAGAAAATTAGAACACTGCACCCCTGCTTAATCAAATTTAAGAATTTGGATATGTTATGTTATTATACAGGTACTATGTGAGTGCCAAGATAGAATATCACTCCCACTCCCACACTGGTGCTAGCAAAAATATAAACAACTTGCAGCTTACTTAACTAAGCTTGTGTCCCAGACCGTGTTGGAGGAGTTAGGGGGCTGGCCCAGCCAGGCCTCCTCTGGCCCCTGATGGCCACAGATGGCCCGCCCTTTGCCTGACACGTCCAGCGCACGTCCCACGACGCGGGGCTCTCGCTGCCTTTTGACCGCCTCCTTGGGCGTCTGGCGCGGTAGCGTGACTCACGCCTCCAGGGACGCTGGTAAATGTAGTTGACTCCTGGCGGTGGCGGCTTCCAACAAACCTCCGGCGAACCGAAGTACTCCCTCTCAGGTAAGAGATTCAACAGTGCGTACCCTCAGTTGTGACAAATAGGATAGAATTCAATTCAAGAGGCTCCCGCTCCTGCTGGGGCTCTCGCTGCCTTTTGACCGCCTCCTCGGGCTTCCTGGCACGGTAGCGTGACTCACGCCTCCAGGGACGCTGGGAAATGCAGTTGACTCCTGGCGGTGGCGGCTTCCAACAAACCCCCGGCGAACCGAAGTACTCCCTCTCAGGTAAGGGATTCAACAGTGCGTGCCCTCAGTTGTGACAAATAGGATAGAATTCAATTCAAGAGTCTCCCGCTTCTGCTGGGGCTCTCGCTGCCTTTTGACCACCTCCTCGGGCATCCTGGTGCGGTAGCGTGACTCACGCTGCCAGGGACGCTGGGAAATGTAGTTGACTCCTGGCGGTGGCGGCTTCCAACAAACCCCTGGCGAACCGAAGTACTCCCTCTCAGGTAAGGGATTCAACAGTGCGTGCCCTCAGTTGTGACAAATAGGATAGAATTCAATTCAAGAGTCTCCCCAAAATTATGTTTAAATATAACAGGCACCACAGAAACAGTTGTTTCATGTACCCATAAGTAACATTGGATTTATCTCCTACCCAGAGAGATGCACAATGCACACAATACCTTGCAAAGAAATACAGTAAATAGCACAGAATACACCGTGGACCCTGGGGGGACCAAACCATATACTAAGAAAGTGGTATAAGAATCATGACTGGGGTCAAGACAAGATTGAGAGGATGTAGAAGTGCTGGAGACCCAAGGAACCACGTAAGGTGAGTAGATAGGGACCCTACTGAGAGCGTGTGCAGTTTGGGAACACAACTGTGTGCTCTGTACAACTCTACGTGTAAGTCACAGTTGGATTTTTAAAGATTAAGGACTCTTCCCATTGGACCCTGAAGAGACCCTGTGGAAGACAGAAGGTTGGAGAGCCACGCCAGCGGTGGATAACCTAGTACCCATGTTACCAGGGAAGCAGGGTGCATACATGTGAAGTGGTATCTGAAACCGCCCTCAAACCCAATGGAGGACTTCAGAAAAGTGCTGCTGCTGAAGAAGGAGAAAGTGTCCAGGGGAATCAGAAGGTGGATTCTAGTTGAGAGGTACCTGGAAGCAGAGAGGACAGAGTCTATGTCACTCAGGAGTGACCAGGAGACTTGGAAGATGAATGCCTTCCGATGTCGTGTGTTCCAGGATGAATGACCAGGACCTTGATTATGCAGCTGTGAGGACCAGGCAATGCTGAGGAAAACCAGGAGCCATGCAAGAGCTGTCCCACGAAGGATGTCAAGTGCTGAGGGGGTCAGTGTCCAGCGGGAGCACCAACAAGCCTTGGCAAATGCAACCAATGCATGAATTGAACATGGAGCAACGTCGGGACCAGCAAGGTCCAGGGGACTAACCACAAGCCGAGGAGTCAGGGCAGGCCCGAGCAATCAGGGGAGCCCAACATAAGCAAAGGGAACCCTCAATCGGACCTTCAGGCCGGAGGCACTGGAGTCAATAGAGGACCTCAAGCAGCTCACCAAAATATGCAGGCCACGATGCACATGATGCGGTGTGGCTGAAGATTCTGGTCACTGGAGGTGATCGAGGTTGGGGCCCGAAGATCTTCTGGGAAGGAAACCAACAAGACTTTGCAACTGTAAGTTGACGCAGTACACAGGGGGTTGGTTATGGCAAACCTCACAAGGGATACTGGCCTCAAACTTGGGAAGAGGGCAGGCCAGGTCTCAGGAACTGTGGAAAACCACCACCTGTTTTGCAGAACCTTCGGAGTCTGTAGGAGCTTAGGATCAGCACACCGGTTGACCTAGTAGTAGTGCCTGCGAATGCAGGGGAGTGGCTCCTTCACTCCAAGGGAGATTCCTTCACGTGTCCTTGTTGCCCCCAGGCCTTGGAAGGTTCCTATATGGTGCACAGGCACAGACAATGCAGCAGAGTGGAAGAGAGACGAAATCGGGCCCAAACAAAGTCCAACGAAGTCCAGAGTGCCCCAACAGTAGAAGTAGAAGTGGTGTTTGATCTGAATCTTAGCCCATGATGAATCTAGGTACCTACACCCAGGTAGGCCCTTTAGTACCCTATGGTAAGGATTGGGATGATTCAAGGAACCCTCCCAGGGGAGGGTCTGGACAGGGGGAGGTTACTCTCATGACCTTCGTCTAGTTTCACGACAGAGCGGGAGCCAATGGCTCCCAGGACTGGTTTGAACTGGACTATGAATGGGGACACCAAATGAGCCCCTCATGCAGACTCAGTGGCGCTGGCAAGCACACCCATCCGGTCCAAATACACTAAATCCTGTATGGGAGGTGGTCACACCTCCCTGTGACAGGATGCCTATTTTTCTGCCTTCCCCTGCTTGAGCTTGGCTCAGCAGCAGGAGGGCAGAAATGTGTCTCAGGTCAGCAGAAACCATGTTGTGCTGTCTGGGTCTAGAAGATTGGCACCAAGAACACTGAGAGCCTAGTGAAGGGCTCTTTCAGTGCTTGGAATCATACCTCCCACACTGTTTACGGTGTGGGGGTATGATTCCAACATGTTTGATGCAGAGCAAGATAGGATTTGTTGCAGCCAGTTTTCAGATGGTCATCGCATAATTACACGCTGCCCCTCTATATGGTATATGGCTGCTTCAATGGCAACCCGGGAGAATGGACTGCAGGGGTGTCCTGCTCATGCAGGGGCACCCTCTCACTTAGAACGAAGCACCCTGCCTTCAGGATTGCAAAGGCCTGCTATAGGGGTGACATAGGTTTTAAGTGTATTGACCATAGATATAGGAAACCTATATTTTTAGTAAGTGGTGCTAGCACCAGCTTACACAGGTTGCAATGACAGGCCTGTTGTTCCATTTTGAATGGTCCCCCATGGGTGCCATAATGCATGCTTCAGCCCATTGGGGACCTCTGTGGTACCTATCCCTAGGATAGCTTAGTACCATATTCTAGGGACTTATAAGGGTACAACTGTGTCCAATCATGGATGTACCTAAGTACTTGTCGTAACAATTTAAGGGAGAAAGCAAATAGACAGGGGTCCTGATTAGCAGGATCCCAGTCAAACTAGTCAGAAACAGCTTAGCATCAGTCAAAAAGTGGGTGTAACAATAAAAAAGCACCTCTCAACCCTGCCTCAATCAGCCCAGGGCTGTAAAGGTCAGGGAGGCCAATGGTGGACCCCAAGGGCCCCCTGTCCAAAAGAACTTCCCAATCAACAGATTAGGATCACTGAAGCCAGTAGACCTAGCCAAGTGAAAATAAAACAGACTCCTGAGGGATCCCCCTTAAAAGTAGTTAGGGACCTCCCACAGCTAGACACTGTTGGGCACAGCCAAACATGGGGCCTAAAAACCCCTAACCTGACCTGTCCCTCCAGTAAGCCAAACAGAGGGACTCAGCCTCCAGCTTTAGGTAGCCAGAGGTTGACCCTGAGAGCTCATAGCAACCCAGTACTGGAAAGAAAGGCACATATGGTGGATAGTGATTGGAGGAAGTCGGGCCCAACAGTAGTGGAGTCTCACTTCAGTACTCCATTCCCACATCAGCCTGTTACTTTGCCAAAACACACCACAGGTAGTGATTCCCTATGGTGGAGACCCTCAGATACCCTTAGGGTGAGGGGTTGCTTAGTGGACCATGATATAGGGGGTAACCATGCCAGTGCAGGTACCACCTCATATGGCCACTCAGGCAATATAGGCTTACCTGGTCAAGGATAGCCTTATCTCCTTTCGTTTGGGGGGGGGGGGGGTTGTGTAGGAAGGTGGATACCTGACTATGGTTGCCCCCAACTTTTTGCCTGGTGTTTTGCTGGTTTTCCGACTTAGTTGACCTGGGACCCTGCTATTCAGGGTCCCAGGCCTACTGCTCTCTCTGTAAAATGGATTCCCTGTACCTTAGGTACATATCCAATTGGTGCTGGGCCACCTTATCAGACCCTGTAACTCAGGGCATAGGTGTACCCAGGGCCTACCAGGGGCTGCAGCATGTATTATGCCACCCCTGGCTGGCCATCTAAATCTGACACAACTGGCTGCACGACAGCTGGGGCAAGGTGGTGTAATCACCCTTTGCTTTAGATATAGTATACCTATATCTAACCCTAAAATGGACACCCGTATTCCTATCAGTCACTCCTATGGCAGGCCTTGACAATCCTGAAGGCAGAGTGCTTGGAATCGTGTGAGATGGTGCTCTGGCATGAGCTGAGCCCGTTTGCAGCTTGCGGAACCAAGTCCTAATAGCTGTTCCATGATAACGCATACCATATACTCTTAAGTGCATTATAATCCTCGCGGTTATATGCTAACTCTGGTATCGCTTTATCAAAAAATGTCGAGTAAGGTGTTATACGAATTGGAATACTAAACCCTCGCCAATTCTGGCGACGGGGTTAGCATTCCACCCTTCTAGAGGGACACGACATGTATGTAACTGTGAACCCCGGTTAAAGTTAACTCAAGCCTCAGCATCACAAAATGGATGCTGCCACCACAGACACAAGTCTGGCCCCCTGCTGCTGGGAGTCCTTCCAGCGAGGGAGGCTTGGACAAAGGGTTTCCTGTCAGGGGCGGTGCTAGCACCATCCCAGACAGGGTTTTGTGTATCCTGGGTCGGCAGGGCTTTAGAGGAAGGTGACTGCAAGTGGCACCCCGGTGCTCACTATGCATCTGCCGGCTAGAACCAGTTCCAGGGGCACACCAGCCCCTGAGCTGGGGAAAGTCCGGCATGGGAGAGGGGTGTAACCACCCCCCTTCCTGGTCCCACCCATGGGCAGGACCTAGTCGCGTGCCAGCCCCTTTTCCTAGTATAAAGATAGGAGCGGGCCCCCTTCCAAATTAGATCATCTTTGAATCCTGAAACTACTTTCTACGAAAGGAACTCTTGACTTCTTCTCAAGATTTCTCCCTTGTGGCTAAGGAGTAGTCACCCTGCATCCGCAGGCACCATCCAAGCATTGCGGTCTGCTGTAAGTCTCTCCTCCGGATCAAGACTGCTCAGCTCGACGAGAATTGGCTTCCCTGGCACCTCTGACCTCTACCCACATCGTCAGCTCAGCTGAGACCCGTGGGTGCGACAAGACCTCGAGGGACCGGCCATCTTCAAGACTGCACGACGCTTGCCCAGCACGACCGTCGAGGGATCCTCAAGTGAGTGCTTTGGGGTCCGAGAAGCCCTAGCCCTGAGCAGCTCCAGCACCGAAATTCAGCCCTCCAGCATCCACCAGATCTGCGTGGGGCCCTTCTGCTTTTTGCTGCTCACCGCGTTGTCTGGCTACTAGCCCGCTGGCTTGTGGCCTTCCCGACGACGAACGACGACATCAACACCACTGGTCTGGTTGCTCCAGACTGGCCCTTGCTCCCCTCCAAAAGAGGAGCACCCCGGACCCTGCTGGTCCACTCAAGACGCCATTTTGAGTCCACCGTGTGGGCTTGAATTTGCCAAGACTTGTTGCCCCAATCCTGGGTCCAGAGACGTCAACAGCAGCAACCATCGTGGGACAGCTCGCACTTCCATCCTGGTCGCCGACAACGCCTCCTGGTCCGTGAGACTGCAGAGCCCAGCGTCGCCCACTCACCTGGTCGAGGTGACTCCATCCGGTGCCCTCCTGGTGCCCATCTAATCACTGGCTAGTGATTCAGAACTTGGTCCCCTCTGCTTACAGGTGTCTTCGATCTTCGATCCAGGCTTGGATCACTTCAAACTTCAACACTGGTCGCCTGCCAGCAACTTCTTCTTTCAGGCTCCTGGTTCGTCAACAAGGGTTTCCGACGACACTTGAACCCTATGCAGCCGCAGCCCCTGGGCTAGGTAAACCGAGTACCCCGGTGCTCCAGTGTAGAACAACTCTCTAAGTGCCTAGATCCAATTTCGTTTTTGACCTACCTAGTCGGGTTCGCCCGAGAACACTAACTTTGCATTTACTAGTATCCATAGACTTTGTCCCGCATCCCGCGTGAGAGTGCACACTTTGCACCCGAGTCCCCTAGGCCTCCTGATAGTAATCTGAAGGTTCAGTAGTCCAGTCCTAGCGATTCCAAACCCTATGAGAGTAGTACTTACCTGCTAGTAATTTCGCATTCCACTTTTAGAGTATATGGTTTTTCGTGCCCCTCGGGCATTTGTGTAAATTGTGCAACTTAAAGTATTTTCGTAAGAGTTTTGTTGTGTGCTTAGTACCCTGTCCTCATAAAGAGTACAGGGCTGTTGTGATCTAAATAAATACACTGTTTATTTTCATAACACTTGTGTGGTGTCCTTTCACTTGGTGTTCAAGGGGTATATGTGATGGTATAACAGCTGGCTTAACACGCCCTCTAGAGTCTAGCCTAAAGACTGCTCTTGTCCACGCTACTAGGATAGCTGGTCTACGGTTGACTTACAACCAATCATCAATAAGGGTTGTTTGGACTGATACATAGTGACCACTAGAATAGTGAGCACTGCATATCATGCCAACTTCTCACATGATCCCCAAGCACAGTTTTTTTGTTCAAAAAATGAAGTGCCTTATTTTTGACAGAGGACCAATGCTCCTCCTCGCCATCTGTGATTTTTGGAAAGTTTGCCAAAATGATGGAGTAGGGACATGCCTCCGGAGGGAGATGAAGAAACACTTCCTTCGGAGAGCTATTTCCCACTCCATGAAATCTTCCTACGGGACCCCAGGGTCCCTACTTCACTCCAGAATCAATACATATTGGAGGGGCCGCTATGTTGGCCGTTGGGGCCACAAGGGGGCGACTCAGACCAATAGAAGGAGTGGTGTGAACATTGGTGGAACGTTCGTCAGTGGGTTGTGTCTCATTGATGATGGGGTGCTCTTTAAGTAAATGCCTTTCTGAAGTATTTAATCTACGGTCAATTAAATCAAGTTTCACCATGACTGGGTCAATAAGTGCCGGAAGCTTTTCCTCCATTTGTCTAATAAAATTAAGATTGTTACCTACGGGACTAGGACCTAACATTGTTCCCTTTGACTTACTCCCTCCCTGCGCCCTAGGGTTATTTTCCAAATCCACAACTTTTTCTGTTTGTGTCCCCAACCCATGTGCAGGATTTTTATTCCTTGCCTGTTTCGAGTTCTGACGGCTTCCTTTAGGAGCGCTATGTGCTTTCCTTTTTCCAGGTGGTTCTTTACCTCTAGTAACCAGTGGAGCCCTTGACTGTCTTGTGCGTGTGGAAGGAGGTGAAGGAGGGGAACTGGATAAAGATGAACATGGGGTTTTGGCCATTTGTGTAGACTGCATAGGATCCTCATGAGGAGAGGATATTAACACATGCGGGGTTAGGGGACAAACTTGTTTAACTCCAGTTGACTCTTTAACTAATACCGGGTTTACAATCAGGTTAAGTGGATCAAGTGAGAACCTCCTCTCTGTAAGCTCTATCTCCTTAATCAACACTGATTCAGTGCGTTGGAGAAAGGCGTCTAAGGTCCCCACACCCCCTGCCCCTACCCCTGTCCCCCCCTTACGGGTAGTTTTGCTCATAATACAAGATACGTTACAATTAGAAAATTAGATCACTGCACCCCTGCTTAATCAAATTTAAGAATTTGGATATGTTATGTTATTATACAGGTACTATGTGAGTGCATAGATAGAATATCACTCCCACTCCCACACTGGTGCTAGCAAAAATATAAACGACTTGCAGCTTACTTAACTAAGCTTGTGTCCCAGACCGTGTTGGAGGAGTTAGGGGGCTGGCCCAGCCCGGCCTCCTCTGGCCCCTGATGGCCACAGATGGCCCGCCCTTTGCCCGACACGTCCAGCGCACGTCCCACGACGCGGGGCTCTCGCTGCCTTTTGACCGCCTCCTTGGGCGTCTGGCGCGGTAGCGTGACTCACGCCTCCAGGTACACTGGTAAATGTAGTTGACTCCTGGCGGTGGCGGCTTCCAACAAACCTCCGGCGAACCGAAGTACTCCCTCTCAGGTAAGAGATTCAACAATGCGTACCCTCAGTTGTGACAAATAGGATAGAATTCAATTCAAGAGTCTCCCGCTCCTGCTGGGGCTCTCACTGCCTTTTAACCGCCTCCTCGGGCGTCCTGGCACGGTAGCGTGACTCACGCCACCAGGGACACTGGGAAATGCAGTTGACTCCTGGCGGTGGCGGCTTCCAACAAACCCCCGGCGAACCGAAGTACTCCCTCTCAGGTAAGGGATTCAACAGTGCGTGCCCTCAGTTGTGACAAATAGGATAGAATTCAATTCAAGAGTCTCCCGCTCCTGCTGGGGCTCTCGCTGCCTTTTGACCACCTCCTCGGGCATCCTGGTGCAGTAGCGTGACTCACGCTGCCAGGGACGCTGGGAAATGTAGTTGACTTCTGGCGGTGGCGGCTTCCAACAAACCCCTGGCGAATCGAAGTACTCCCTCTCAGGTAAGGGATTCAACAGTGCGTGCCCTCAGTTGTGACAAATAGGATAGAATTCAATTCAAGAGTCTCCCCAAAATTATGTTTAAATATAACAGGCACCACAGAAACAGTTGTTTCATGTACCCATAAGTAACATTGGATTCTTCTCCTACCCAGAGAGATGAACAATGCACACAATACCTGCAAAGAAATACAGTAAATAGCACAGAATACACCGTGGAACCTGGGGGGACCAAACCATATACTAAGAAAGTGGTATAAGAATCATGACTGGGGTCAAGACAAGATTGAGAGGATGTAGAAGTGCTGGGGACCCAAGGAACCACCTAAGGTGAGTAGATAGGGACCCCACTGAGAGCGTGTGCAGTTTGGGAACACAACTGTGTGTCTGTACAACTCTACGTGTAAGTCACGGTTGGATTTTTAAAGATTAAGGACTCTTCCCATTGGACCCTGAAGAGACCCTGTGGAAGACAGAAGGTTGGAGAGCCACGCCAGCGTTGGATAACCTAGTACCCATGTTACCAGGGAAGCAGGGTGCATACATGTGAAGTGGTATCTGAAACCGCCCTCAAACCCAATGGAGGACTTCAGAAAAGTGCTGCTGCTGAAGATTGAGAAAGTGTCCAGGGGAATCAGAAGGTGGATTCTAGTTGAGAGGTACCTGGAAGCAGAGAGGACAGAGTCTATGTCACTCAGGAGTGACCAGGAGACTTGGAAGATGAATGCCTTCCGATGTCGTGTGTTCCAGGATGAATGACCAGGACCTTGATTATGCAGCTGTGAGGACCAGGCAATGCTGAGGAAAACCAGGAGCCATGCAAGAGCTGTCCCACGAAGGATGTCAAGTGCTGAGGGGGTCAGTGTCCAGCGGGAGCACCAACAAGCCTTGGCAAATGCAACCAATGCATGAATTGAACATGGAGCAACGTCGGGACCAGCAAGGTCCAGGGGACTAACCACAAGCCGAGGAGACAGGGCAGGCCCGAGCAATCAGGGGAGCCCAACATAAGCAAAGGGAACCCTCAATCGGACCTTCAGGCCGGAGGCACTGGAGTCAATAGAGGACCTCAAGCAGCTCACCAAAATATGCAGGCCATGATGCACATGATGCGGTGTGGCTGAAGATTCTGGTCACTGGAGGTGATCGAGGTTGGGGCCCGAAGATCTTCTGGGAAGGAAACCAACAAGACTTTGCAACTGCAAGTTGACGCAGTGCACAGGGGGTTGGTTATGGCAAACCTCACAAGGCATACTGGCCTCAAACTTGGGAAGAGGGCAGGCCAGGTCTCAGGAACTGTGGAAAACCACCACCTGTTTTGCAGAACCTTCGGAGTCTGTAGGAGCTTAGGATCAGCACACCGGTTGACCTAGTAGTAGTGCCTGCGAATGCAGGGGAGTGGCTCCTTCACTCCAAGGGAGATTCCATCACGTGTCCTTGTTGCCCCCAGGCCTTGGAAGGTTCCTATATGGTGCACAGGCACAGACAATGCAGCAGAGTGGAAGAGAGACAAAATTGGGCCCAAACAAAGTCCAACGAAGTCCTGAAACTACTTTCTACGAAAGGAACTCTCGACCTCTTCTCAAGATTTCTCCCTTGTGGCTAAGGAGTAGTCACCCTGCATCCGCAGGCACCATCCAAGCATCGCGGTCTGCTGTAAGTCTGTCCTCCGGATCAAGACTGCCCAGCTCCCTGGCACCTCTGACCTCTACCCACCTCGTCAGCTCAGCTGAGACCCGTGGGTGCGATGAGACCTCGAGGGACCAGCCATCTTCAAGACTGCACGACGCTTGCCCAGCACGACAGCCGAGGGATCCTCAAGTGAGTGCTTTGGGGTCCGAGAAGCCCCAGCCCTGAACAGCTCCAGCACCGAAGTTCAGCCCTCCAGAATCCACCAGATCTGCGTGGGGCCCTTCTGCTTTTTGCTGCTCACCGCGTTGTCTGGCTACTAGCCCGCTCGCTTGTGGCATTCCCGACGACATCAACGCCGCTGGTCTGGTTGCTCCAGACTGGCCCTTGCTCCCCTCCAAAAGAGGAGCACCCCGGACCCTCCTGGTCCACTCCAGATGCCATTTTGAGTCCACAGCGTGGGCTTGAATTTGCCAAGACTTGTTGCCCCAATCCTGGGTCCAGCGACGTCGACAGCAGCAACCATCGTGGGACAGCTCGCACCTCCATCCTGGTCGCCGACAACGCCTCCTGGTCCATGAGACTGCAGAGCCCAGCGTCGCCCACTCACCTGGTCGAGGTGACTGCATCCGGTGCCCTCCTGGTGCCCATCTAATCACTGGCTAGTGATTCAGAACTTGGTCCCCTCTGCTTACAGGTGTCTTCCATCTTCGATCCAGGCTTGGATCACTTCAAACTTCAACACTGGTCGCCTGCCAGCAACTTCTTCTTTCAGGCTCCTGGTTCATCAACGAGGGTTTCCGACGACACTTGAACCCTATGCAGCCGCAGCCCCTGGGCTAGGTAAACCGAGTACCCCGGTGCTCCAGTGTAGAACAACTCTCTAAGTGCCTAGATCCACTTTCGTTTTTGACCTACCTAGTCGGGTTCGCCCGAGAACACTAACTTTGCATTTACTAGTATCCATAGACTTTGTCCCGCATCCCGCGTGAGAGTGCACACTCTGCACCCGAGTCCCCTAGGCCTCCTGCTAGTAATCTGAAGGTTCAGTAGTCCAGTCCTAGCGATTCCAAACCCTATGAGAGTTGTACTTACCTGCTAGTAATTTCGCATTCCACTTTTAGAGTATATGGTTTTTGGTGCCCCTCGGGCATTTGTGTAAATTGTGCAACTTAAAGTATTTTCGTAAGAGTTTTGTTGTGTGCTTAGTACCCTGTCCTCATAAAGAGTACAGGGCTGTTGTGATCTAAATAAATACACTATTTATTTTCATAACACTTGTGTGGTGTCCTTTCACTTGGTGTTCAAGGGGTATATGTGATGGTATAACAGCTGGCTTAACACGCCCTCTAGAGTCTAGCCTAAAGACTGCTCTTGTCCACGCTACTAGGATAGCTGGTCTACGGTTGACTTACAACCAATCATCAATAAGGGTTGTTTGGACTGATACATAGTGACCACTAGAATAGTGAGCACTGCATATCAGGCCAACTTCTCACATGATCCCCAAGCACAGTTTTTTTGTTCAAAAAATAAAGTGCCTTATTTTTGAGAGAGGACCAATGCTCCTCCTCGCCATCTGTGATTTTTGGAAAGTTTGCCAAAATGATGGAGTAGGGACATGCCTCCGGAGGGAGATGAAGAAACACTTCCTTAGGAGAGCTATTTCCCACTCCATGAAATCTTCCTACAGGACCCCAGGGTCCCAACTTCACTCCAGAATCAATACATATTGGAGGGGCCGCTATGTTGGCCGTTGGGGCCACAAGGGGGCGACTCAGACCAATAGAAGGAGTGGTGTGAACATTGGTGGAACGTTCGTCAGTGGGTTGTGTCTCATTGATGATGGGGTGCTCTTTAAGCAAATGACTTTCTGAAGCATTTAATCTACGGTCAATTAAATCAAGTTTCACCATGACTGGGTCAATAAGTGCCGGAAGCTTTTCCTCCATTTGTCTAATAAAATTAAGATTGTTACCTACGGGACTAGGACCTAACATTGTTCCCTTTGACTTACTCCCTCCCTGCGCCCTAGGGTTATTTTCCAAATCCACAACTTTTTCTGTTTGTGTCCCCAACTCATGTGCAGGATTTTTATTCCTTGCCTGTTTCGAGTTCTGATGGCTTCCTTTAGGAGCGCTATGTGCTTTCCTTTTCCCAGGTGGTTCTTTGCCTCTAGTAACCAGTGGAGCCCTTGACTGTCTTGTGCGTGTGGAAGGAGGTGAAGGAGGGGAACTGGATAAAGATGAACATGGGGTTTTGGCCGTTTGTGTATCCTGCATAGGATCCTCATGAGGAGAGGATATTAACACATGCGGGGTTAGGGGACAAACTTGTTTAACTCCAGTTGACTCTTTCACTAATACCGGGTTTACAATCAGGTTAAGTGGATCAAGTGAGAGCCTCCTCTCTGTAAGCTCTATCTCCTTAATCAACACTGATTCAGTGCGTTGGAGAAAGGCGTCTAAGGTCCCCACACCCCCTGCCCCTACCCCTGTCCCCCCCTTACGGGTAGTTTTGCTCATAATACAAGATACGTTACAATTAGAAAATTAGAACACTGCACCCCTGCTTAATCGAATTTAAGAATTTGGATATGTTATGTTAATATACAGGTACTATGTGAGTGCCAAGATAGAATATCACTCCCACTCCCACACTGGTGCTAGCAAAAATATAAACAACTTGCAGCTTACTTAACTAAGCTTGTGTCCCAGACCAGACCGTGTTGGAGGAGTTAGGGGGCTGGCCCAGCCCAGCCTCCTCTGGCCCCTGATGGCCACAGATGGCCTGCCCTTTGCCCGACACTTCCAGCGCACGTCCCACGACGCGGGGCTCTCGCTGCCTTTTGACCGCCTCCTTGGGCGTCTGGCGCTGTAGCGTGACTCACGCCTCCAGGGACGCTGGTAAATGTAGTTGACTTCTGGCGGTGGCGGCTTCCAACAAGCCTCCGGCGAACCGAAGTACTCCCTCTCAGGTAAGAGATTCAACAGTGCGTACCCTCAGTTGTGACAAATAGGATAGAATTCAATTCAAGAGTCTCCCGCTCCTGCTGGGGCTCTCGCTGCCTTTTGACCACCTCCTCGGGCATCCTGGTGCGGTAGCGTGACTCACGCTGCCAGGGACGCTGGGAAATGTAGTTGACTCCTGGCGGTGGCGGCTTCCAACAAACCCCTGGCGAACCGAAGTACTCCCTCTCAGGTAAGGGATTCAACAGTGCGTGCCCTCAGTTGTGACAAATAGGATAGAATTCAATTCAAGAGTCTCCCCAAAATTATGTTTAAATATAACAGGCACCACAGAAACAGTTGTTTCATGTACCCATAAGTAACATTGGATTTATCTCCTACCCAGAGAGATGCACGATGCACACAATACCTTGCAAAGAAATACAGTAAATAGCACAGAATACACCGTGGAACCTGAAGGGCCAAACCATATACTAAGAAAGTGGTATAAGAATCATGACTGGGGTCAAGACAAGATTGAGAGGATGTAGAAATGCTGGGGACCCAAGGAACCACCTAAGGTGAGTAGATAGGGACCCCACTGAGAGTGTGTGCAGTTTGGGAACACAACTGTGTGCTCTGTACAACTCTACGTGTAAGTCACGGTTGGATTTATAAAGATTAAGGACTCTTCCCATTGGACCCTGAAGAGATCCTGTGGAAGACAGAAGGTTGGAGAGCCACGCCAGCGGTGGATAACCTAGTACCCATGTTACCAGGGAAGCAGGGTGCATACATGTGAAGTGGTATCTGAAACCGCCCTCAAACCCAATGGAGGACTTCAGAAAAGTGCTGCTGCTGAAGAAGGAGAAAGTGTCCAGGGGAATCAGAAGGTGGATTCTAGTTGAGAGGTACCTGGAAGCAGAGAGGACAGAGTCTATGTCACTCAGGAGTGACCAGGAGACTTGGAAGATGAATGCCTTCCGATGTCGTGTGTTCCAGGATGAATGACCAGGACCTTGATTATGCAGCTGTGAGGACCAGGAAATGCTGAGGAAAACCAGGAGCCATGCAAGAGCTGTCCCACGAAGGATGTCAAGTGCTGAGGGGGTCAGTGTCCAGCGGGAGCACCAACAAGCCTTGGCAAATGCATGAATTGAACATGGAGCAACGTCGGGACCAGCAAGGTCCAGGGGACTAACCACAAGCCGAGGAGTCAGGGCAGGCCCGAGCAATCAGGGGAGCCCAACATAAGCAAAGGGAACCCTCAATCGGACCTACAGGCCGGAGGCACTGGAGTCAATAGAGGACCTCAAGCAGCTCACCAAAATATGCAGGCCACGATGCACATGATGCGGTGTGGCTGAAGATTCTGGTCACTGGAGGTGATCGAGGTTGGGGCCCGAAGATCTTCTGGGAAGGAAACCAACAAGACTTTGCAACTGCAAGTTGACACAGTGCACAGGGGGTTGGTTATGGCAAACCTCACAAGGGATACTGGCCTCAAACTTGGGAAGAGGGCAGGCCAGGTCTCAGGAACTGTGGAAAACCACCTCCTGTTTTGCAGAACCTTCGGAGTCTGTAGGAGCTTAGGATCAGCACACCGGTTGACCTAGTAGTAGTGCCTGCGAATGCAGGGGAGTGGCTCCTTCACTCCAAGGGAGATTCCTTCACGTGTCCTTGTTGCCCCCAGGCCTTGGAAGGTTCCTATATGGTGCACAGGCACAGACAATGCAGCAGAGTGGAAGAGAGACGAAATCGGGCCCAAACAAAGTCCAACGAAGTCCAGAGTGCCCCAACAGTAGAAGTAGAAGTGGTGTTTGATCTGAATCTTATCCCATGATGAATCTAGGTACCTACACCCAGGTAGGCCCTTTAGTACCCTATGGTAAGGATTGGGATGATTCAAGGAACCCTCCCAGGGGAGGGTCTGGACAGGGGGAGGTTACTCTCATGACCTTCGTCTAGTTTCACGACAGAGCGGGAGCCAATGGCTACCAGGACTGGTTTGAACTGGACTATGAATGGGGACACCAAATGTGCCCCTCATGCAGACTCAGTGGCGCTGGCAAGCACACCCATCCGGTCCAAATACACTAAATCCTGTATGGGAGGTGGTCACACCTCCCTGTGACAGGATGCCTATTTTTCTGCCTTCTCCTGCTTGAGCTTGGCTCAGCAGCAGGAGGGCAGAAATGTGTCTCAGGTCAGCAGAAACCATGTTGTGCTGTCTGGGTCTAGAAGATTGGCACCAAGAACACTGAGAGCCTAGTGAAGGGCTCTTTCAGTGCTTGGAATCATACCTCCCACACTGTTTACGGTGTGGGGGTATGATTCCAACATGTTTGATGCAGAGCATGATAGGATTTGTTGCAGCCAGTTTTCAGATGGTCATCGCATAAGTACACGCTGCCCCTCTGTATGGTATATGGCTTCTTCACTGGCAACCCGGGAGAATGGACTGCAGGGGTGTCCTGCTCATGCAGGGGCACCCTCTCACTTAGAACGAAGCACCCTGCCTTCAGGATTGCAAAGGCCTGCTATAGGGGTGACATAGGTTTTAAGTGTATTGACCATAGATATAGGAAACCTATATTTTTAGTAAGTGGTGCTAGCACCAGCTTACACAGGTTGCAATGACAGGCCTGTTGTTCCATTTTGAACGGTCCCCCATGGGTGCCATAATGCATGCTTCAGCCCATTGGGGACCTCTGTGGTACCTATGCCTAGGATAGCTAAGTACCATATTCTAGGGACTTATAAGGGTACAACTGTGTCCAATCATGGATGTACCTAAGTACTTGTCGTAACAATTTAAGGGAGAAAGCAAATAGACAAGGGTCCTGATTATCAGGATCCCAGTCAAACTAGTCAGAAACAGCTTAGCATCAGTCAAAAAGTGGGTGTAACCATAAAAGCACCTCTCAACCCTGCCTCAATAAGCCCAGGGCTGTAAAGGTCAGGGAGGCCAGTAGTGGACCCCAAAGGGCCCCCTGTCCAAAAGAACTTCCCAATCAACAGATTAGGATCACTGAAGCTAGTAGACCTAGCCAAGTGAAAATAAAACAGACTCCTCAGGGATCCCCCTTAAAAGTAGTTACGGACCTCCCACAGCTGGACACTGTTGGGCACAGCCAAACATGGGGTCTAAAAACCCCTAACCTGACCTGTCCCTCCAGTAAGCCAAACAGAGGGACTCAGCCTCCAGCTTTAGGTAGCCAGAGGTTGACCCTGAGAGCTCATAGCAACTCAGTACTGGAAAGAAAGGCACATATGGTGGATAGTGATTGGAGGAAGTTGGGCCCAACAGTAGTGGAGTCTCACTTCAGTACTCCATTCCCACACCAGCCTGTTACTTTGCCAAAACACACCACAGGTAGTGATTCCCTATGGTGGAGACCCTCAGATACCCTTAGGGTGAGGGGTTGCTTAGTGGACCATGATATAGGGGGTAACCATGCCAGTGCAGGTACCACCTCATATGGCCACTCAGGCAATATAGGCTTACCTGGTCAAGGATAGCCTTATCTCCTTTCGTTTGGGGGGGGGTTGTGTAGGAAGGTGGATACCTGACTATGGTTGCCCCCAACTTTTTGCCTGGTGTTTTGCTGGTTTTCCGACTTAGTTGACCTGGGACCCTGCTATTCAGGGCCCCAGGCCTACTGCTCTCTCTGTAAAATGGATTCCCTGTACCTTAGGTACATATCTAATTGGTGCTGGGCCATCTTATCAGACCCTGTAACTCAGGACATAGGTGTACCCAGGGCCTACCAGGGGCTGCAGCATGTATTATGCCATCCCTGGCTGGCCATCTAAATCTGACACAACTGGCTGCACGACAGCTGGGGCAAGGTGGTGTAATCACCCTTTGCTTTAGATATAGTATACCTATATCTAACCCTAAAATGGACACCCGTATTCCTATCAGTCACTCCTATGGCAGGCCTTGACAATCCTGAAGGCAGAGTGCTTGGAATTGTGTGAGATGGTGCTCTGGCATGAGCTGAGCCCGTTTGCAGCTTGCGGAACCAAGTCCTAATAGCTGTTCCATGATAACGCATACCATATACTCTTAAGTCCATTATAATCCTCGCGGTTATATGCTAACTCTGGTATCGCTTTATCAAAACATGTCGAGTAAGGTGTCATACGAATTGGAATACTAATCCCTCGCCAATTCTGGCGACGGGGTTAGCATTCCACCCTTCTAGAGGGACACAACATGTATGTAACGGTGAACCCCGGTAAAAGTTAACTCAAGCCTCAGCATCACAAAATGGATGCTGCCACCACAGACACAAGTCTGGCCCCCTGCTGCTGGGAGTCCTTCTAGCGAGGGAGGCTTGGACAAAGGGTTTCCTGTCAGGGGCGGTGCTAGCACCATCCCAGACAGGGTTTTGTGTATCCTGGGTAGGCAGGGCTTTAGAGGAAGGTGACTGCAAGTGGCACCCCGGTGCTCACTATGCATCTGCCGGCTAGAACCAGTTCCAGGGGCACACCAGCCCCTGAGCTGGGGAAAGTCCGGCATGGGAGAGGGGTGTAACCACCCCCCTTCCTGGTCCCACCCATGGGCAGGACCTAGTCGCGTGCCAGCCCCTTTTCCTAGTATAAAGATAGGAGCGGCCCCCTTCCAAATTAGATCATCTTTGAATCCTGAAACTACTTTCTACGAAAGGAACTCTCAACTTCTTCTCAAGATTTCTCCCTTGTGGCTAAGGAGTAGTCACCCTGCATCCGCAGGCACCATCCAAGCATCGCGATCTGCTGTAAGTCTCTCCTCCGGATCAAGACTGCCCAGCTCGACGAGAACTGGCTTCCCTGGCACCTCTGATCTCTACCCACATCGTCAGCTCAGCTGAGACCCGTGGATGCGACTAGACCTCGAGGGACCGGCCATCTTCAAGACTGCACAACGCTTGCCTAGCACGACCGCCGAGGGATCCTCAAGTGAGTGCTTTGGGGTCCGAGAAGCCCCAGCCCTGAGCAGCTCCAGCACTGAAGTTCAGCCCTCCAGCATCCACCAGATCTGCGTGGGGCCCTTCTGCTTTTTGCTGCTCACCTCGTTGTCTGGCTACTAGCCCGCTGGCTTGTGGCCTTCCCGACGATGAACGACTACATCAGCACTGCTGGTCTGGTTGCTCCAGACTGGCCCTTGCTCCCTTCCAAAAGAGGAGCACCCCGGACCCTCCTGGTCCACTCCAGACGCCATTTTGAGTCCACCGCGTGGCTTTGAATTTGCCAAGACTTGTTGCCCCAATCCTGGGTAAAGCGACGTCGACAGCAGCAACCATCGTGGGACAGCTCGCACCTCCATCCTGGTTGCCGACAACGCCTCCTGGTCTGTGAGACTGCAGAGCCCAGCGTCGCCCACTCACCTGGTCGAGGTGACTGCATCCGGTGCCCTCCTGGTGCCCATCTAATCACTGGCTAGTGATTCAGAACTTGGTCCCCTCTGCTTACAGGTGTCTTCCATCTTCGATCCAGGCTTGGATCACTTCAAACTTCAACACTGGCCGCCTGCCAGCAACTTCTTCTTTCAGGCTCCTGGTTCGTCAACGAAGGTTTCCGACGACACTTGAACCCTATGCAGCCGCAGCCCCTGGGCTAGGTAAACCGAGTACCCCGGTGCTCCAGTGTAGAACAACTCTCTAAGTGCCTAGATCCACTTTCGTTTTTGACCTACCTAGTCGGGTTCGCCCAAGAACACTAACTTTGCATTTACTAGTATCCATAGACTTTGTCCCGCATCCCGCGTGAGAGTGCACACTCTGCACCCGAGTCCCCTAGGCCTCCTGCTAGTAATCTGAAGGTTCAGTAGTCCAGTCCTAGCGATTCCAAACCCTATGAGAGTAGTACTTACCTGCTAGTAATTTCGCATTCCACTTTTAGAGTATATGGTTTTTCGTGCCCCTCGGGCATTTGTGTAAATTGTGCAACGTAAAGTATTTTCGTAAGAGTTTTGTCCTGTGCTTAGTACCCTGTCCTCATAAAGAGTACAGGGCTGTTGTGATCTAAATAAATACACTGTTTATTTTCATAACACTTGTGTGGTGTCCTTTCACTTGGTGTTCAAGGGGTATATGTGATGGTATAACAGCTGGCTTAACACGCCCTCTAGAGTCTAGCCTAAAGACTGCTCTTGTCCACGCTACTAGGATAGCTGGTCTACGGTTGACTTACAACCAATCATCAATAAGGGTTGTTTGGACTGATACATAGTGATCACTAGAATAGTGAGCACTGCATATCAGGCCAACTTCTCACATGATCCCCAAGCACAGTTTTTTTGTTCAAAAAATGAAGTGCCTTATTTTTGAGAGAGGACAATGCTCCTCCTCGCCATCTGTGATTTTTGGAAAGTTTGCCAAAATGATGGAGTAGGGACATGCCTCCGGAGGGAGATGAAGAAACACTTCCTTAGGAGAGCTATTTCCCACTCCATGAAATCTTCCTACGGGACCCCAGGGTCCCAACTTCACTCCAGAATCAATACATATTGGAGGGGCCGCTATGTTGGCCGTTGGGGCCACAAGGGGGCGACTCAGACCAATAGAAGGAGTGGTGTGAACATTGGTGGAACGTTCGTCAGTGGGTTGTGTCTCATTGATGATGGGGTGCTCTTTAAGTAAATGCCTTTCTGAAGTATTTAATCTACGGTCAATTAAATCAAGTTTCACCATGACTGGGTCAATAAGTGCCGGAAGCTTTTCCTCCATTTGTCTAATAAAATTAAGATTGTTACCTACGGGACTAGGACCTAACATTGTTCCCTTTGACGTACTCCCTCCCTGCGCCCTAGGGTTATTTTCCAAATCCACAACTTTTTCTGTTTGTGTCCCCAACCCATGTGCAGGATTTTTATTCCTTGCCTGTTTCGAGTTCTGACGGCTTCCTTTAGGAGCGCTATGTGCTTTCCTTTTTCCAGGTGGTTCTTTACCTCTAGTAACCAGTGGAGCCCTTGACTGTCTTGTGCGTGTGGAAGGAGGTGAAGGAGGGGAACCGGATAAAGATGAACATGGGGTTTTGGCCATTTGTGTAGACTGCATAGGATCCTCATGAGGAGAGGATATTAACACATGCGGGGTTAGGGTCAAACTTGTTTAACTCCAGTTGACTCTTTCACTAATACCGTGTTTACAATCAGGTTAAGTGGATCAAGTGAGAGCCTCCTCTCTGTAAGCTCTATCTCCTTAATCAACACTGATTCAGTGCATTGGAGAAAGGCGTCTAAGGTCCCCACACCCCCTGCCCCTACCCCTGTCCCCCCCTTAGGGTAGTTTTGCTCATAATACAAGATACGTTACAATTAGAAAATTAGAACACTGCACCCCTGCTTAATCAAATTTAAGAATTTGGATATGTTATGTTAATATACAGGTACTATGTGAGTGCCAAGATAGAATATCACTCCCACTCCCACACTGGTGCTAGCAAAAATATAAACGACTTGCAGCTTACTTGACTAAGCTTGTGTCCCAGACCGTGTTGGAGGAGTTAGGGGGCTGGCCCAGCCCGGCCTCCTCTGGCCCCTGATGGCCACAGATGGCCCGCCCTTTGCCTGACACGTCCAGCGCACGTCCCACGACGCGGGGCTCTCGCTGCCTTTTGACCGCCTCCTTGGGCGTCTGGCGCGGTAGCGTGACTCACGCCTCCAGGGACGCTGGTAAATGTAGTTAACTCCTGGCGGTGGCGGCTTCCAACAAACCTCCGGCGAACCGAAGTACTCCCTCTCAGGTAAGAGATTCAACAGTGCGTACCCTCAGTTGTGACAAATAGGATAGAATTCAATTCAAGAGTCTCCCGCTCCTGCTGGGGCTCTCGCTGCCTTTCGACCGCCTCCTCGGGCGTCCTGGCACGGTAGCGTGACTCACGCCGCCAGGGACGCTGGGAAATGCAGTTGACTCCTGGCGGTGGCGGCTTCCAACAAACCCCCGGCGAACCGAATTACTCCCTCTCAGGTAAGGGATTCAACAGTGCGTGCCCTCAGTTGTGACAAATAGGATAGAATTCAATTCAAGAGTCTCCCGCTCCTGCTGGGGCTCTCGCTGCCTTTTGACCCCCTCCTCGGGCATCCTGGTGCGGTAGCGTGACTCACGCTGCCAGGGACGCTGGGAAATGTAGTTGACTCCTGGCGGTGGCGGCTTCCAACAAACCCCTGGCAAACCGAAGTACTCCCTCTCAGGTAAGGGATTCAACAGTGCGTGCCCCCAGTTGTGACAAATAGGATAGAATTCAATTCAAGAGTCTCCCCAAAATTATGTTTAAATATAACAGGCACCACAGAAACAGTTGTTTCATGTACCCATAAGTAACATTGGATTTATCTCCTACCCAGAGAGATGCACAATGCACACAATACCTTGCAAAGAAATACAGTAAATAGCACAGAATACACCGTGGAACCTGGGGGGACCAAACCATATACTAAGAAAGTGGTATAAGAATCATGACTGGGGTCAAGACAAGATTGAGAGGATGTAGAAGTGCTGGGGACCCAAGGATCCACCTAAGGTGAGTAGATAGGGACCCCACTGAGAGCGTGTGCAGTTTGGGAACACAACTGTGTGCTCTGTACAACTCTACGTGTAAGTCACGGTTGGATTTTTAAAGATTAAGGACTCTTCCCATTGGACCCTGAAGAGACCCTGTGGAAGACAGAAGGTTGGAGAGCCACGCCAGCGGTGGATAACCTAGTACCCATGTTACCAGGGAAGCAGGGTGCATACATGTGAAGTGGTATCTGAAACCGCCCTCAAACCCAATGGAGGACTTCAGAAAAGTGCTGCTGCTGAAGAAGGAGAAAGTGTCCAGGGGAATCAGAAGGTGGATTCTAGTTGAGAGGTACCTGGAAGCAGAGAGGACAGAGTCTATGTCACTCAGGAGTGACCAGGAGACTTGGAAGATGAATGCCTTCCGATGTCGTGTGTTCCAGGATGAATGACCAGGACCTTGATTATGCAGCTGTGAGGACCAGGCAATGCTGAGGAAAACCAGGAGCCATGCAAGAGCTGTCCCACGAAGGATGTCAAGTGCTGAGGGGGTCAGTGTCCAGCGGGAGCACCAACAAGCCTTGGCAAATGCAACCAATGCATGAATTGAACATGGAGCAACGTCGGGACCAGCAAGGTCCAGGGGACTAACCACAAGCCAAGGAGTCAGGGCAGGCCCGAGCAATCAGGGGAGCCCAACATAAGCAAAGGGAACCCTCAATCGGACCTTCAGGCCGGAGGCACTGGAGTCAATAGAGGACCTCAAGCAGCTCACCAAAATATGCAGGCCACGATGCACATGATGCGGTGTGGCTGAAGATTCTGGTCACTGGAGGTGATCGAGGTTGGGGCCCGAAGATCTTCTGGGAAGGAAACCAACAAGACTTTGCAACTGCAAGTTGACGCAGTACACAGTGGGTTGGTTATGGCAAACCTCACAAGGGATACTGGCCTCAAACTTGGGAAGAGGGCAGGCCAGGTCTCAGGAACTGTGGAAAACCACCACCTGTTTTGCAGAACCTTCGGAGTCTGTAGGAGCTTAGGATCAGCACACCGGTTGACCTAGTAGTAGTGCCTGCGAATGCAGGGGAGTGGCTCCTTCACTCCAAGGGAGATTCCTTCACGTGTCCTTGTTGCCCCCAGGCCTTGGAAGGTTCCTATATGGTGCACAGGCACAGACAATGCAGCAGAGTGGAAGAGAGATGAAATCGGGCCCAAACAAAGTCCAACGAAGTCCAGAGTGCCCCAACAGTAGAAGTAGAAGTGGTGTTTGATCTGAATCTTATCCCATGATGAATCTAGGTACCTACACCCAGGTAGGCCCTTTAGTACCCTATGGTAAGGATTGGGATGATTCAAGGAACCCTCCCAGGGGAGGGTCTGGACAGGGGGAGGTTACTCTCATGACCTTCGTCTAGTTTCACGACAGAGCGGGAGCCAATGGCTCCCAGGACTGGTTTGAACTGGACTATGAATGGGGACACCAAATGAGCCCCTCATGCAGACTCAGTGGCGCTGGCAAGCACACCCATCCGGTCCAAATACACTAAATCCTGTATGGGAGGTGGTCACACCTCCCTGTGACAGGATGCCTATTTTTCTGCCTTCCCCTGCTTGAGCTTGGCTCAGCAGCAGGAGGGCAGAAATGTGTCTCAGGTCAGCAGAAACCATGTTGTGCTGTCTGGGTCTAGAAGATTGGCACCAAGAACACTGAGAGCCTAGTGAAGGGCTCTTTCAGTGCTTGGAATCATACCTCCCACACTGTTTACGGTGTGGGGGTATGATTCCAACATGTTTGATGCAGAGCAAGATAGGATTTGTTGCAGCCAGTTTTCAGATGGTCATCGCATAATTACACGCTGCCCCTCTATATGGTATATGGCTGCTTCAATGGCAACCCGGGAGAATGGACTGCAGGGGTGTCCTGCTCATGCAGGGCCACCCTCTCACTTAGAACGAAGCACCCTGCCTTCAGGATTGCAAAGGCCTGCTATAGGGGTGACATAGGTTTTAAGTGTATTGACCATAGATATAGGAAACCTATATTTTTAGTAAGTGGTGCTAGCACCAGCTTACACAGGTTGCAATGACAGGCCTGTTGTTCCATTTTGAATGGTCCCCCATGGGTGCCATAATGCATGCTTCAGCCCATTGGGGACCTCTGTGGTACCTATCCCTAGGATAGCTTAGTACCATATTCTAGGGACTTATAAGGGTACAACTGTGTCCAATCATGGATGTACCCAAGTACTTGTCGTAACAATTTAAGGGAGAAAGCAAATAGACAGGGGTCCTGATTAGCAGGATCCCAGTCAAACTAGTCAGAAACAGCTTAGCATCAGTCAAAAAGTGGGTGTAACCATAAAAGCACCTCTCAACCCTGCCTCAATCAGCCCAGGACTGTAAAGGTCAGGGAGGCCAGTGGTGGACCCCAAGGGCCCCCTGTCCAAAAGAACTTCCCAATCAACAGATTAGGATCACTGAAGCTAGTAGACCTAGCCAAGTGAAAATAAAACAGACTCCTGAGGGATCACCCTTAAAAGTAGTTAGGGACCTCCCACAGCTAGACACTGTTGGGCACAGCCAAACATGGCGCCTAAAAACCCCTAACCTGACCTGTCCCTCCAGTAAGCCAAACAGAGGGACTCAGCCTCCAGCTTTAGGTAGCCAGAGGTTGACCCTGAGAGCTCATAGCAACTCAGTACTGGAAAGAAAGGCACATATGGTGGATAGTGATTGGAGGAAGTTGGGCCCAACAGTAGTGGAGTCTCACTTCAGTACTCCATTCCCACATCAGCCTGTTACTTTGCCAAAACACACCACAGGTAGTGATTCCCTATGGTGGAGACCCTCAGATACCCTTAGGGTGAGGGGTTGCTTAGTGGACCATGATATAGGGGGTAACCATGCCAGTGCAGGTACCACCTCATATGGCCACTCAGGCAATATAGGCTTACCTGGTCAAGGATAGCCTTATCTCCTTTCGTTTGGGGGGGGGGGGGGTTGTGTAGGAAGGTGGATACCTGACTATGGTTGCCCCCAACTTTTTGCCTGGTGTTTTGCTGGTTTTACGACTTAGTTGACCTGGGACCCTGCTATTCAGGGTCCCAGGCCTACTGCTCTCTCTGTAAAATGGATTCCCTGTACCTTAGGTACATATCCAATTGGTGCTGGGCCACCTTATCAGACCCTGTAACTCAGGGCATAGGTGTACCCAGGGCCTACCAGGGGCTGCAGCATGTATTATGCCACCCCTGGCTGGCCATCTAAATCTGACACAACTGGCTGCACGACAGCTGGGGCAAGGTGGTGTAATCACCCTTTGCTTTAGATATAGTATACCTATATCTAACCCTAAAATGGACACCCGTATTCCTATCAGTCACTCCTATGGCAGGCCTTGACAATCCTGAAGGCAGAGTGCTTGGAATCGTGTGAGATGGTGCTCTGGCATGAGCTGAGCCCGTTTGCAGCTTGCGGAACCAAGTCCTAATAGCTGTTCCATGATAACGCATACCATATACTCTTAAGTGCATTATAATCCTCGCGGTTATATGCTAACTCTGGTATCGCTTTATCAAAAAATGTCGAGTAAGGTGTTATACGAATTGGAATACTAACCCCTCGCCAATTCTGGCGACGGGGTTAGCATTCCACCCTTCTAGAGGGACACGACATGTATGTAACTGTGAACCCCGGTTAAAGTTAACTCAAGCCTCAGCATCACAAAATGGATGCTGCCACCACAGACACAAGTCTGGCCCCCTGCTGCTGGGAGTCCTTCCAGCGAGGGAGGCTTGGACAAAGGGTTTCCTGTCAGGGGCGGTGCTAGCACCATCCCAGACAGGGTTTTGTGTATCCTGGGTCGGCAGGGCTTTAGAGGAAGGTGACTGCAAGTGGCACCCTGGTGCTCACTATGCATCTGCCGGCTAGAACCAGTTCCAGGGGCACACCAGCCCCTGAGCTGGGGAAAGTCCGGCATGGGAGAGGGGTGTAACCACCCCCCTTCCTGGTCCCACCCATGGGCAGGACCTAGTCGCGTGCCAGCCCCTTTTCCTAGTATAAAGATAGGAGCGGGCCCCCTTCCAAATTAGATCATCTTTGAATCCTGAAACTACTTTCTACGAAAGGAACTCTCGACTTCTTCTCAAGATTTCTCCCTTGTGGCTAAGGAGTAGTCACCCTGCATCCGCAGGCACCATCCAAGCATCGCGGTCTGCTGTAAGTCTCTCCTCCGGATCAAGACTGCCCAGCTCGACGAGAACTGGCTTCCCTGGCACCTCTGACCTCTACCCACATCGTCAGCTCAGCTGAGACCCGTGGGTGCGACAAGACCTCGAGGGACCAGCCATCTTCAAGACTGCACGACGCTTGCCCAGCACGACCGCCGAGGGATCCTCAAGTGAGTGCTTTGGGGTCCGAGAAGCCCCAGCCCTGAGCAGCTCCAGCACCGAAGTTCAGCCCTCCAGCATCCACCAGATCTGCGTGGGGCCCTTCTGCTTTTTGCTGCTCACCGCGTTGTCTGGCTACTAGCCCGCTGGCTTGTGGCCTTCCCGACGACGAACGACGACATCAACGCCGCTGGTCTGGTTGCTCCAGACTGGCCCTTGCTCCCCTCCAAAAGAGGAGCACCCCGGACCCTCCTGGTCCACTCCAGATGCCATTTTGAGTCCACAGCGTGGGCTTGAATTTGCCAAGACTTGTTGCCCCAATCCTGGCTCCAGCGACGTCGACAGCAGCAACCATCGTGGGACAGCTCGCACCTCCATCCTGGTCGCCGACAACGCCTCCTGGTCCGTGAGACTGCAGAGCCCAGCGTCGCCCACTCACCTGGTCGAGGTGACTGCATCCGGTGCCCTCCTGGTGCCCATCTAATCACTGGCTAGTGATTCAGAACTTGGTCCCCTCTGCTTACAGGTGTCTTCCATCTTCGATCCAGGCTTGGATCACTTCAAACTTCAACACTGGTCGCCTGCCAGCAACTTCTTCTTTCAGGCTCCTGGTTCGTCAACAAGGGTTTCCGACGACACTTGAACCCTATGCAGCCGCAGCCCCTGGGCTAGGTAAACCGAGTACCCCGGTGCTCCAGTGTAGAACAACTCTCTAAGTGCCTAGATCCACTTTCATTTTTGACCTACCTAGTCGGGTTCGCCCGAGAACACTAACTTTGCATTTACTAGTATCCATAGACTTTGTCCCGCATCCCGCGTGAGAGTGCACACTCTGCACCCGAGTCCCCTAGGCCTCCTGCTAGTAATCTGAAGGTTCAGTAGTCCAGTCCTAGCGATTCCAAACCCTATGAGAGTTGTACTTACCTGCTAGTAATTTCGCATTCCACTTTTAGAGTATATGGTTTTTCGTGCCCCTCGGGCATTTGTGTAAATTGTGCAACTTAAAGTATTTTCGTAAGAGTTTTGTTGTGTGCTTAGTACCCTGTCCTCATAAAGAGTACAGGGCTGTTGTGATCTAAATAAATACACTGTTTATTTTCATAACACTTGTGTGGTGTCCTTTCACTTGGTGTTCAAGGGGTATATGTGATGGTATAACAGCTGGCTTAACACGCCCTCTAGAGTCTAGCCTAAAGACTGCTCTTGTCCACGCTACTAGGATAGCTGGTCTACGGTTGACTTACAACCAATCATCAATAAGGGTTGTTTGGACTGATACATAGTGACCACTAGAATAGTGAGCACTGCATATCAGGCCAACTTCTCACATGATCCCCAAGCACAGTTTTTTTGTTCAAAAAATGAAGTGCCTTATTTTTGAGAGAGGACCAATGCTCCTCCTCGCCATCTGTGATTTTTGGAAAGTTTGCCAAAATGATGGAGTAGGGACATGCCTCCGGAGGGAGATGAAGAAACACTTCCTTAGGAGAGGTATTTCCCACTCCATGAAATCTTCCTACGGGACCCCAGGGTCCCAACTTCACTCCAGAATCAATACATATTGGAGGGGCCGCTATGTTGGCCGTTGGGGCCACAAGGGGGCGACTCAGACCAATAGAAGGAGTGGTGTGAACATTGGTGGAACGTTCGTCAGTGGGTTGTGTCTCATTGATGATGGGGTGCTCTTTAAGCAAATGACTTTCTGAAGTATTTAATCTACGGTCAATTAAATCAAGTTTCACCATGACTGGGTCAATAAGTGCCGGAAGCTTTTCCTCCATTTGTCTAATAAAATTAAGATTGTTACCTACGGGACTAGGACCTAACATTGTTCCCTTTGACTTACTCCCTCCATGCGCCCTAGGGTTATTTTCCAAATCCACAACTTTTTCTGTTTGTGTCCCCAACTCATGTGCAGGATTTTTATTCCTTGCCTGTTTCGAGTTCTGACGGCTTCCTTTAGCAGCGCTATGTGCTTTCCTTTTCCCAGGTGGTTCTTTGCCTCTAGTAACCAGTGGAGTCCTTGACTGTCTTGTGCGTGTGGAAGGAGGTGAAGGAGGGGAACTGGAAAAAGATGAACATGGGGTTTTGGCCATTTGTGTATCCTGCATAGGATCCTCATGAGGAGAGGATATTAACACATGCGGGGTTAGGGGACAAACTTGTTTAACTCCAGTTGACTCTTTCACTAATACCGGGTTTACAATCAGGTTAAGTGGATCAAGTGAGAGCCTCCTCTCTGTAAGCTCTATCTCCTTAATCAACACTGATTCAGTGCGTTGGAGAAAGGCGTCTAAGGTCCCCACACCCCCTGCCCCTACCCCTGTCCCCCCCTTACGGGTAGTTTTGCTCATAATACAAGATACGTTACAATTGGAAAATTAGAAAACTGCACCCCTGCTTAATCAAATTTAAGAATTTGGATATGTTATGTTAATATACAGGTACTATGTGAGTGCCAAGATAGAATATCACTCCCACTCCCACACTGGTGCTAGCAAAAATATAAACAACTTGCAGCTTACTTGACTAAGCTTGTGTCCCAGACCGTGTTGGAGGAGTTAGGGGGCTGGCCCAGCCCGGCCTCTTCTGGCCCCTGATGGCCACAGATGGCCCGCCCTTTGCCCGACACGTCCAGCGCACGTCCCACGACGCGGGGCTCTCGCTGCCTTTTGACCGCCTCCTTGGGCGTCTGGCGCTGTAGCGTGACTCACGCCTCCAGGGACGCTGGTAAATGTAGTTGACTTCTGGCGGTGGCGGCTTCCAACAAGCCTCCGGCGAACCGAAGTACTCCCTCTCAGGTAAGAGATTCAACAGTGCGTACCCTCAGTTGTGACAAATAGGATAGAATTCAATTCAAGAGTCTCCCGCTCCTGCTGGGGCTCTCGCTGCCTTTTGACCGCCTCCTCGGGCGTCCTGGCACAGTAGCGTGACTCACGCCGCCAGGGACGCTGGGAAATGCAGTTGACTCCTGGCGGTGGCGGCTTCCAACAAACCCCCGGCAAACCGAAGTACTCCCTCTCAGGTAAGGGATTCAACAGTGCGTGCCCTCAGTTGTGACAAATAGGATAGAATTCAATTCAAGAGTCTCCCGCTCCTGCTGGGGCTCTCGCTGCCTTTTGACCACCTCCTCGGGCATCCTGGTGCGGTAGCGTGACTCACGCTGCCAGGGACGCTGGGAAATTTAGTTGACTCCTGGCGGTGGCGGCTTCCAACAAACCCCCGGCGAACCGAAGTACTCCCTCTCAGGTAAGGGATTCAACAGTGCCTGCCCTCAGTTGTGACAAATAGGATAGAATTCAATTCAAGAGTCTCCCCAAAATTATGTTTAAATATAACAGGCACCACAGAAACAGTTGTTTCATGTACCCATAAGTAACATTGGATTTATCTCCTACCCAGAGAGATTCACAATGCACACAATACCTGCAAAGAAATACAGTAAATAGCACAGAATACACCGTGGAACCTGGGGGGACCAAACCATATACTAAGAAAGTGGTATAAGAATCATGACTGGGGTCAAGACAAGATTGAGAGGATGTAGAAGTGCTGGGGACCCAAGGAACCACCTAAGGTGAATAGATAGGGACCCCACTGAGAGTGTGTGCAGTTTGGGAACACAACTGTGTGCTCTGTACAACTCTACGTGTAAGTCACGGTTGGATTTATAAAGATTAAGGACTCTTCCCATTGGACCCTGAAGAGATCCTGTGGAAGACAGAAGGTTGGAGAGCCACGCCAGCGGTGGATAACCTAGTACCCATGTTACCAGGGAAGCAGGGTGCATACATGTGAAGTGGTATCTGAAACCGCCCTCAAACCCAATGGAGGACTTCAGAAAAGTGCTCCTGCTGAAGAAGGAGAAAGTGTCCAGGGGAATCAGAAGGTGGATTCTAGTTGAGAGGTACCTGGAATCAGAGAGGACAGAGTCTATGTCACTCAGGAGTGACCAGGAGACTTGGAAGATGAATGCCTTCCGATGTCGTGTGTTCCAGGATGAATGACCAGGACCTTGATTATGCAGCTGTGAGGACCAGGCAATGCTGAGGAAAACCAGGAGCCATGCAAGAGCTGTCCCACGAAGGATGTCAAGTGCTGAGGGGGTCAGTGTCCAGCGGGAGCACCAACAAGCCTTGGCAAATGCAACCAATGCATGAATTGAACATGGAGCAACGTCGGGACCAGCAAGGTCCAGGGGACTAACCACAAGCCGAGGAGTCAGGGCAGGCCCGAGCAATCAGGGGAGCCCAACATAAGCAAAGGGAACCCTCAATCGGACCTACAGGCCGGAGGCACTGGAGTCAATAGAGGACCTCAAACAGCTCACCAAAATATGCAGGCCACGATGCACATGATGCGGTGTGGCTGAAGATTCTGGTCACTGGAGGTGATCGAGGTTGGGGCCCGAAGATTTTCTGGGAAGGAAACCAACAAGACTTTGCAACTGCAAGTTGACGCAGTGCCCAGGGGGTTGGTTATGGCAAACCTCACAAGGGATACTGGCCTCAAACTTAGGAAGAGGGCAGACCAGGTCTCAGGAACTGTGGAAAACCACCACCTGTTTTGCAGAACCTTCGGAGTCTGTAGGAGCTTAGGATCAGCACACCGGTTGACCTAGTAGTAGTGCCTGCGAATGCAGGGGAGTGGCTCCTTCACTCCAAGGGAGATTCCTTCATGTGTCCTTGTTGCCCCCAGGCCTTGGAAGGTTCCTATATGGTGCACAGGCACGGACAATGCAGCAGAGTGGAAGAGAGACGAAATCTGGCCCAAACAAAGCCCAACGAAGTCCAGAGTGCCCCAACAGTAGAAGTAGAAGTGGTGTTTGATCTGAATCTTATCCCATGATGAATCTAGGTACCTACACCCAGGTAGGCCCTTTAGTACCCTATGGTAAGGATTGGGATGATTCAAGGAACCCTCCCAGGGGAGGGTCTGGACAGGGGGAGGTTACTCTCATGACCTTCGTCTAGTTTCACGACAGAGCGGGAGCCAATGGCTCCCAGGACTGGTTTGAACTGGACTATGAATGGGGACACCAAATGTGCCCCTCATGCAGACTCAGTGGCGCTGGCAAGCACACCCATCCGGTCCAAATACACTAAATCCTGTATGGGAGGTGGTCACACCTCCCTGTGACAGGATGCCTATTTTTCTGCCTTCCCCTGCTTGAGCTTGGCTCAGCAGCAGGAGGGCAGAAATGTGTCTCAGGTCAGCAGAAACCATGTTGTGCTGTCTGGGTCTAGAAGATTGGCACCAATAACACTGAGAGCCTAGTGAAGGGCTCTTTCAGTGCTTGGAATCATACCTCCCACACTGTTTACGGTGTGGGGGTATGATTCCAACATGTTTGATGCAGAGCATGATAGGATTTGTTGCAGCCAGTTTTCAGATGGTCATCGCATATTTACACGCTGCCCCTCTATATGGTATATGGCTGCTTCACTGGCAACCCGGGAGAATGGACTGCAGGGGTGTCCTGCTCATGCAGGGGCACCCTCTCACTTAGAACGAAGCACCCTGCCTTCAGGATTGCAAAGGCCTGCTATAGGGGTGACAAAGGTTTTAAGTGTATTGACCATAGATATAGGAAACCTATATTTTTAGTAAGTGGTGCTAGCACCAGCTTACACAGGTTGCAATGACAGGCCTGTTGTTCCATTTTGAATGGTCCCCCATGGGTGCCATAATGCATGCTTCAGCCCATTGGGGACCTCTGTGGTACCTATGCCTAGGATAGCTTAGTACCATATTCTAGGGACTTATAAGGGTACAACTGTGTCCAATCATGGATGTACCTAAGTACTTGTCGTAACAATTTAAGGGAGAAAGCAAATAGACAGGGGTCCTGATTAGCAGGATCCCAGTCAAACTAGTCAGAAACAGCTTAGCATCAGTCAAAAAGTGGGTGTAACCATAAAAGCACATCCTACTTTCCTACACACATAGTAAATAAATTCAAATCAACATTGCAAATGTATTACAAACATTGTGAAAATGTAGTGAACAGTGCTACATTTTTGCTGAATAAAGAATTGCATGCAAAACAACAACCAGCAAGAAAACAAGGCCCCCAAAAAGAAGGCATGCAGGCCTATGGCAGAAGCACACTGGCTGCCTTCTCAAAATGGCCACCAGCCACAAGGCAAGGCCACGACAAGAAACAATAATAAGCCTAAAAGGGGAAGACAATGCAGGCCTATGGCAAAAGCACACTGGCTGCCTTAACAAAATGGCCATCAGCCACATGGTCACAACAACAAGCAGGAGGCCTGGAAAACAATGAACAAAAGTAGGCATATGGACACAGACTTTATAAAAGGGCCTTGGCCACATGGGGAGCCAAGGCAAATGCTGGGAGCTACTATTGCAAACACACTGACACACTAGCCAGACAAAGGAGGCATGTTAAACAACACATCAAATGAAAAAAAGTGAAATACCACAAAAAAACACATTTTGTATTTCAATCCAATGGCATCCATGCCCTAACCTATGTTTTAATTCAACAGACACCACAGAAACAATTGTTGTTTCATGCACCCTCAAGTAGCTCTGGGCCTACTGGCTGAGAAAGGCATATTGGCAGACTACTGGGCTACACAGTGAATCAAATCAATATTGCAAATTGATTTCAAAAGCAAAACATGGAGAACATGTAGTGAACTGTGCAACATGTTCATTTATAAATTAAGAGAAATTACCCACAAAGAAACAACAAGGCCATTACTGAAACTACAGGCCATCCACCACAATAAATTTTAAAAAATTTATGAAAGGTACAAATAAATCTAGGTTCATGGCCCCAATCAAACAAACACAAGTTTTCCAACTTACTTGTGAAATCTCAAATTCAAAGTCCTCAAATCCAATTATATGTTATGCAGCAGACACGAAGAGTGATGCGTCCAGCTCCTAATCCAAATGAAAAGTGACCATTAGATGGACAAAGCACTGGTAGAAGCCTGCTGCACCGGGACAGGAAGTTGGAGGCTCTGGGGCACTTCCTTCCTCGTGCAAAAAAAGTTTAAAAAAAAGAAAAAGGACTCCTTGCACAAAAATGTATAGCCAAATGTCAATTTGAGGAGTTTGTTTTACTCCAAATCATCATTTCAAGAAGGATTTGATGCTGCTCAGGGAGAGAACCTTCTCCAGATTGCAGCTGTGGTAGATCCTGCGCATTCAGGATTGCGTTCTTCACAAAACCCCCACCGGAAGTCCGCTGGCAAATGACTTGTTGGTAACCACAAACTCTTGCGAGACAACACGGCCACCTAGCAAATCACGTGGTTCTCGTGAAGGGTTTGGAAAATCTCATCGGCGATCACAGGCACTAAGTAAGCCACTCCCGCAAAAACGCATTTCGGGCACGCCAACACAAAAAAACGACACTCCATCTAGGAGTATGGAATTTTTGGGCAACTACCCGTTTTAACCAAAACTCCTCAAACTCCGCGGGCGGAGCGGAGTTTTAGGCCCAGGCTTATTGATTTCCCCCAAATTGACACTTGCTGGCAATTGTAGGTTAGAAAACATAATGGGATCAACATAAGCCACACCACCCTTGAGTCCCACTGGTGTCTCGTTTTCAGAAATATCTGGGGGTTGGTAGGTTTCATTGGTACCAACTCCCTCTTCTAAACAGAGCCAAATGGCATCCTTCAGTAAGCCATTTTGGGACTGGTATGTAAGCCCTTGAACTCTTGTATCTGGATGATGATAATGCTTATCCAGGGCTTGTAAAAATGTGATCACATCACCTCCATCTTGATGGAACTTCATTGGCTCCCCTTGCTGGCCAGCACCTACTTCAAAACGAGCTGCATAATTTACATAGCTACCAAGACCAGCACGCCTGCTTAACCTATGTTGAACACAACCTCACTGTCTATGCTGGTTCTCAGTGCACCCGCAGCCAGGACACCATCAGACAACAGACTAAGAAGTGTAAAAAGATAAAACAAGATAGTAGGCCTAATCTATCTATGCACCCAGGATCTAGAACAATATACCCATATCCATCTGGACTGCCCCAGTGCTGCTCCAATTTAGTAAAGAGTTGAAGACCCAATTCTTTGACAAACACTACACCACAATTCATTAACCACACACAACTCAGCTTCACCATCTATCACTCATCTAACTTTAAACTTGTCTTTGACCATTACAGTGTTCTATTGCCTTATGGCTAGATTTGTGCTATAGAAATACTATATTCTTACATACATACATGCAGTTACCGAGAACCTCAGAAAATCTAACTAAAATCTTGATTTTTCACAATGTATTTTGGAGCCTTTCTTTATCCGAGCCCATCCACACAAGTGAGGTACCACTTTTATTGGCAGAAGAGTAGGAATGCTAAGTGGTCAATAATAGCACTTCCCCTTACAGACATGCAAGATTCATGCAAGCAACACCACTCCTGACTTGCCAGGGAGTTTAGTTTTCATATATGCTTAGGATTGATAGGCTTCTAGGGCTGCTGGCCAACCCTTGGCCACAAATATTGAAATTCAAAAGAAAAATCGAAATATTTCCCCGTTGTGTTTTGGGGCCTTGACACACACGTGGGGTACTGTTTTATTTGGTGTAAATGCTGAGTGTTCTGACTGTTATTGATCCTTGCATATTATGGAACTTTAGCTCTCGGATATGTGAGAACAATCTGGAATTTTAGCCTAAAAAAGGGGTGGGATCCAGATAAGCCACATCACTCTGGATTTCTAATTTTCAGAAGTGTCTGAGGCTGGCAGGTTTCTTTGGATGCCGGCCAACCACAGGTGCAAATACTGAGACTACTCCCATCCCAAAACTCAATGATAGTCAATTCAAAATTGTGACTTGGCCATAGTTTTGTTCTAAGGCATTTCCTGTCCTGTGCAATGTCATTTATATTGGGAATAGTGAGGGACTGCAGGGCTTTGACACTTTCCTTCATCTTCTCAGATTTCAGAATTTTCCCTCACAAAACTATGATTTTAGTTGAAGCTTGATATTTGGAGGGCATTATGGTTAAAAAGAATTAGAAAAACCCACTATTCTTAAGGTATTATGGGGCAGAAGATTTACTTAGCCTTTGTCCCTCCCTTACAGCACAGAAGGCAAAGCCTTGCATGGCCTTGCATGGTTTTGTAAAGAAATCAAATACAATGTAGCCTTTTGAGCTGCATTGCATTACATTTTTTAGTGGCAGGCTTTCCATGGTTGAAACATGGGTGTTCCCATGCACCCGCCCATTGATTTCACACAATTCACAATTTACTAAAGTTTGTAAAGCTGGAATTGCGTGAAATTGGAATGCCTACCACAGAGAAGTGTATGTGTGCTACATTCTGCATTACAAATAGAAATAGGAAAATGCCTCTCTGACTGTTCTTATGAAGTAAGCTATCCCTTCCTGCACAAAAATAATCCTGCTTGTAACACAGGCACCCTTGCACTATGGTGCCCTCACTGGCCCTAAGATGCCCGTGGTGCACCAATATTAGGAGACAGCAGAAAACGCAGAAATGTGTCGTATCTTAGTAGATATGGCACATTTTCACTGTAACCCTTTTATACAACACGCACAGTAACTTTACTTGCTGCCCTGCATTGTTTGAAAAATTTGTAGATATCCCCATTAGTTTTTAGAAATGTTTGGGGTTGGTATGCTTTCCTGTGTGTCAACCACCCTCATGATCCAAGTTACGTAACATTCCATAACCTTTGAATGATTCAAATTCAAAGGGAACATTTTTCCATTGTGTATTTTGGTGGCTCTCTCTTGATTCAGACAAAAAGCTCACCAGCACAAGTAGGGTACCATTTTGTATCAGTGCAAGGGAGGGTGCATTGAATGGTAGGACTTTTATTGATCTTCACATATTTCAGAACTTTCCACTCACAGAAATGTGAGGACATACGGTGATTTTAGCAAAACTTTGACATCTTCAGGGAATTCTTTGTAAGAAAAAGCGATAGGATCCATACAAGCAACACCATCCTGGCTCCACTAGGTGTCTAGTTATCAAAATGTTTTGGATTAGTAGGGGATCATGGACCCCGGGTCCAGGTACCACAGCTACTCCCATCCTAAAAATTGATGACATTAAAATAAAAAACATTGGACCTGATTCACAAAAGTAGACCAAAGGTCTAAGTTTAAACCTGAAGTCTAAGTTTAGACGTAAAGTATAACTTTACAACTACTAAAGTTAGACTTTTGGTCTAAGTTAGACTTTTGGTCCAAATTTAGATCACAAATCTAACTTTACTAGTAGTAAAGTTAGACTTTATATTTAAGTTCGATCAAAAGTCTAACTTAGATTAAAAGTTTAAATTTAGTAGTATCAAGGTTTTGGGCTAAGTTAAACTTTTGGTCTAAACTTAGATTACAAGTCTAACTTTAGTAGTAGTAAAGCTAGACTTTAGGTCAAAGTTAGACTTCAGGTCTAAAATTAGACCAAAAGTCAAACTTTAGTAGTAATAAAGTTAGAATGTAGGCCTAAACTTAGACTTTTGGTCTAAGTTTACCTTTGTGAATCAGGCCCATTGAATTTGCCTTAATGTGATTTTTTGCCTTAATGTGATTTTTTGCATTTCCTGTCCATATTAAGCGCCGGGATGCCCAAGGGTAGCTGCGCGCTATATAAGATTTTAAATAAATATGATAGGTCTTCTGAAACATGTAGATTACCATTTCTTCCGGGAAAAGGATTGGAACACAGAATGGTGTGATTATCTATTGAATTTCTCAGCTTCGAAATGTAAATCAGTAGACACAAAAACATTTTACAAAGCTCCCTCAAAATCACCAAATATTAGGGGTATCCCCAAGTTCAAAGTAGAAAAATAACCACTATTTAAAAATGTTGCTTATTAGGTACGTTTAAAAAATACTTAACTTTATTTCCATTGTTCATTCTTTAGACTTTACCTTATGGGTGGAGACGTGGTCGAAATCCGATGAAAATTCAGTATAAGCCGTAGCACAGTTGATGGCTTTGATTAACGTATGTTTTAGATAACCAACAAACACTATATGCTGAACGAAACAATATATTGCTTTTTCATATCGGCCATCTGTGCAAAAAAGGCAACAGATGTAAACAATGTCACTTAATCTTAGTTTTCTACCCTTTTTCACGATTTTAAACGATTGGATTGGTTTATTTGGGGAAGTCAGTAGTGATCTACACAAGCAACCACTTACTGAATTCAAAATGTTGTCTGCTTTTCAGAGAAGTAAAGTTATCATTCCTCTTTCACTCACAAACTGCAAGTATGTAGAACCAGAAAAAAAGAAAACATTGACCATTACTTAGAAAACTGCAAACATTTTGGTGAAAAATAATATTTTATGTTACAAAGCTGCCTTTCCTGTAAGCAGAAAAGAGGGCAATTTATTTTAACTTTTTGTTGATACCCTTAGTAAAGAAAAACACGAACACACTTTTTTAAGCAACACTTTTTCCAAATTCTCAAAAAGAAAAAAATTGCCACGATGTGGCAATTTTCTCCGTTTCTTCAACATGGGGCAAGAAAGGATGCACATGTGGCCTGGATATTTTTAAGTGGAAAATACTATGAAGGCTCAAATTAAACTTAACCGAAATGTCAAAAGAGGGCTCAACATTCTAGGGAAAAGGGTTAGCAGTGAAGTGATTAACATCCCTTAAAGCCTCAGCCATGTTTAGCCACATGACTGCTCAAACTGCTTAGATAATGAGGGAGGTAACATATGTGATTTTAAAACAAACCAACACCTTCTTTTTTACTGAAGTGTTCAAATTAGACCGGAACTTTAATGTCCTCAGCAAAATGATCCATGATTGGTTCTAAAGGTACCTCATATGTGCAGCACCGGCTCGTCTGCTAAGGCAGAGGAACATTGCCCCACTGCTTTATGAAGTGTAAAAAACAGGAAAAATAAAAAGATAACTCGAGGTTATTATCATTTTATTTTTTTCCCAGTTTGGTGTCTTTGTGGGGCGGGGCTGCTCTCAGAGCAGGGGAGGAGCGGTTTGCCCTTCCTATGTTAGCATGATGATTGGCTGGAGCTCTCGGGCTAGCCAAACATTCATGCACACATAGCATGTTCTCCATGCAAGCTGCATTACAGCCTTAGTGGAGAAAATGTCCACCCCTCCAGCCCCTGGCTGAGCGCTGTGTCACAGTGCACAGACCAATCACAATGCTGCATTACAGCAGTGCGATTGGCTGCAGGGATCGTGGAAGCCCTGGTGCTTCCTGATTCCTGTTTCCCCCAAGAAGTCAGGAAGAAGATGCAGGAGAGGCATGGCGGCCGTCCAGCCGGGAGTAAGTGATTATTAGTTTTAACTCGATCCCCCTGCCCCACTGCTGCTTCCAGGTAGCAGCCACAACTGCATATGTGCTACTGCTTATCAATATCTAAGGGCATCCCTTGATGAGCTGGTCAAGCACCTTCAGCTCTCATCCTACAGGCGCACACGTGGTACTCACATTCCCCAGGAAAATTATGTCAAACATGGCCTAAAGTCTCAGACATTTTACATTTAGATTAAGGTTAACTCTTTGTGGCTAATCAGACCCAAAACACAATGCTTTTGATGTGTGACAGGAAAATGGACTTGGTTCACTTTAACCGCATCGCTGCTGCGGCGATTTTTGCGCTGTGCGGCAATTTTAAAATTACCGCGATACATGATGAGCTCAGCTCGTCATCAGCACACGCCACCCGTGGGTGATGACGAGCTGAGCTCGTCATCAGCATCGAAGGGGTTAAATCACTCTAGGCATGGAAGTAACTCACCGTATCCATTCCAAATCGGCACAATTGTCAAGAACACCACTTTGTGATCTAACGTCACAGAACGGGCCTGCTCTTTTTAAAACTGTCTCATGCAGTGCTTCATAAAGGCATTTCTATCCTGCCTAGACAATTGTAATATTGTGTATTCAGGTATCCACAGAAACCAAACCCAAGCTATGAAATTACTCTATTATATCTCTGATCATATTGCTAACACATATAAATCACCACACTTGCGGGTCTATTTACCAAATTCTCCTGCAGAGCAGCAGCCAAAAATACTGTGCTGCGCTGTGTAAGAAGCAGAGAGCAGAAGCGTGCCAAATCAACAGATATATGGTACATTCCCACAGTCTCCCTAGCGCTGGTGCACAATCACTTTGCAGAACGCAAGAAACATACCTTTGCACCTTAGTGCAAGGGTGTCAGCGTGAGTCTAGCATAAGATTTGTACTGGAAGGATGCCCTTCCAGAGCAAAATACTAGGCTTAGACTAACTTTAAAACTTTTCAGTACAGCACACATGTAAAGTCGGAAATGGAAGGAGAAAAACAAACAATTTTGCCTTGATAGTGCCTATTTGAAATGGGTGTTAGTTTTTGACAGAAAACCCTGTCTACTTTTTTTTAGTAAATAGGGTTTTGTTATTAAAAAATATGGGTAGTTGCATGGGATTGCCCACGCACAGCTCATGGAAAGCTGCCTTGGAGCATAGTAAGGCAAACCAGCGCTATGCACTGCTTTGTGTTACTTTAAAGTGAATTTCCAGGGCAAAAAAAGGTTTTGGACTGCAAAGTAAGGGGCATATTCAACAAATATTCACACAACGCAGCAATCATCCTTCCTGCACTGTGTGAAAGGGAGAGGGCAGGAATGAACCATATTAATCTTTATATGGCTCATTCCTACACTTTGCCTATGCAGGTGCACAACCTTATGCACCCTTGCACAATGGTGCAAGAGTGCTCGTGTTATGGTCACCTTCCTGCACAAAAGCAATCCAAAGAGCATTTTCCTCTTTCTACGTGTGGTGCACAATGCAGCACGCTTAGAAAGAGACAACAATTAGAAGAAGTAAATATATTTCTCTTTGTTGCTCCTCTAGTGGGAAGGCATACAATTCGGATGCAATTCCAGGTGTACCAGTGTTGGTAAATCTGTGAATGTGTCAGAATGCATGGTAACACCCATGCATTGTTACCAAGCCATGCAGGGCCATGCCGGGCCATTCAAGATGGCTTTGCATGACTTTGTATATCTCATTTTAGGTTTTGCATCACCATGTGCCCCCTTGTAAAAGCTTTCATATATCTGACCCTAAATTGGGAAAAAAAAAGATTTTGTGTCACTTTTTGTGATGCAAACATGGCGCAGAATCTTACTAAATATAGCCCAGCATCTCAGTGAGGAGGAGAAGTCAGTTCAATATGCTCGGCACTATTCAGAGGTTTACAAGGCAGTGTCCTCTGGCTACTTAAACATATTGCGCTAGCCCCTAATTCACATCACAGAGGACCCCCAGACCAACACCCTTCAGGTATATTAGCCAGCTTTTACTCAAGAAGTGCAAACATGAACAAAGGAGATAGAACAGTGTGTACATATCATGAAGCTGGAATATCTGAAGTCTTATCTGAGGGTACTTTGCGACGGAGCCACTTTAGGCAATCCTTCATAATGACTTTGCTCAAGTAATCCCTCACCCACAACACACTGATCAACACAGGAAAGCCAGAGGCGCCTGACCCTTTTCACTCTATGAGCTGTCTTTCTCTCCAGTGAACCTCCCTTGTAGTTTGAGAGAACCCTCACAGTCTTAGCTGTCTCTGAATAGAAAATACTATCATGTCGTTATGCCTGACCCTAATCCACAGACAGGACCGTGTAGAAAAGGATAGGCTAGGGAGGAAGCGGAAGGGGAGGGGCAGTGGAATATAGACGGAGGAAAATAAAGGAGGTCTAGTAAACGAGCTCCCATGTCCAGTGTCCTTTATTGAATTAAGGACAGTAGACTGGCAACGAGGGTGGGATGAGCTGACCCACCGCATGTGTTCCCCGCGACCACTGAGGCTTAGAAGGAGCGCACGGCCGAGAACGCGCTGCGGAGCGCTCCGGAAGTGAGAGAAGGGTGCGAGCACCTGGCCGACTCGCTAAAGCGACCCGCGAAACAGAGAGCGTGACCCCACTGATGCCCAACAAGTAAAGACCAGTGTAAGTCTGAGCAGATAAATACCCTGGTGCAGCAGGAGTTCTAACTACCCTAGTGAGGGTGAGGCATGATTTCCCTCCGGCGGCCATCTTGAAATCAGGCACTGTGCATTGGCTAACCCCAGACCTCACCTCGGCTGCCATTTTGGAGCCAGGCGACACTCACAAAAAACTCCTGGAGCTTGCAAACTGTGATCCCGAAGCCCCCAGAGTCTACCTGAGTCACGTCTTTACTCACCATGTCCGTGGAGGCCAATTCCACGCAGCCAGCAGCAACTGAGTCCAAACAAAATGACCTGCTACTAGGACCGGTGCTCATGGGGGTATCCTTCTTACGCCCTCCTGAGCCTTTGATGCTGACATCGGGGAACAGCATGGGGCCCAAATGGAAAAGCTGGGCTGAAGACTTTGAAGACTTCATGACAGGGTCGCAAGTTTGTGACAAATCATCAAGGAACTACCTGCCGCCAATACCGCATCCTACGACGATGTGAAAGAAGCCCTAGATAGGAAGTTTCTCCACAAACAGAACCTAGACTATGAGCGCTACACATTCAACCTTGCATCCCAAGAGAAGGATGAATCCATGAGTGATTTGTCTACGCATCATCAAGGGATGCCAAACGGAGTCACTGCGTAGTCGACTACTGAAAAACACTACACTCTTGAGGAAATAGAAGAGCTCACCTGCATCAGTGACCAAGCCGAAGAGCACGCAAAGAAGATGGAGACTAGCAAAACCGAGAAAAGAGAACAAGCTCTTCGAGTACAGTCTCACACCGACTTGAGGCGTCGCCCTGCCCATCACAAATCTGGAAGACTCACAAGAACACATTGTGCAAATTCTTCTTGCAGCAGGACCCGAAATAGCCAGCCCCAGAGAAAATCACTGCAGTGCTATCGGTGTGGCCAAGATTAACCCCACACAGGCCAGTGCCCGGCAATGGGTCAACAATGTCCCCGATGCGGAAGAGAAAATCACTTTGAAGCTGTCTGGCAAACATGCCGCTCCGAGATGAAACAGACAAAACAGAACATAGGATCCTGTCACCACTTGAGAGCTGTACAGGGACGGAGAGACCGCTCCACCAGTTCTTCGAGGTCAAGCGCTCAATCAGTCAGCTCATACAGATTCCAGCGGTCGACATCCAGAGAATCATCTTCTCTCACCCCATATCACAAGACAATGATGAATACGTGTGTATGGTGTCGGACCCAGATAGATAGAAGAAGTACCCGCGACTAAATATTCAAATAGGAAGCCACTCCGCCAAGTTTGTACTAGACACTGGCGCATCGCTCAACTACATCTGCACCACAGAATATCAGAGCATGAATCCTAAACCGAGACTGGAACCAGCGGCAATTCGAGTGTACACAGGATGTCCAAAGACCCACTGCCATGTCTAGGACAGTTCTGCACTACTCTAACATACAAGGACCGGAAAATCCAAGCACACATTCATGTAATTGAAGGCCCTGAAGCAGCAGATTGCCTCCTCAGCCTGCCAAAGGCAGAACGTCTGAAGCTAGTTGAAATCCTATACAAGGTGTATGACTCGCCGGACATTGTCAACAAATTTCCGAAACTATTCAGTGGACTAGGGAAATTAACTCACTTCAAAGTCAAGTTACACATCAATGAACAAATAACACCAATAGCGCAACATCACAGGAAAGTGTCATTCCACTTGCAACAAGCAGTAGGTGACAAATTACAAGACCTGCTGAGAGCGTACATCATAGAGCTATCAATGTGACCCACTCCATGGATGTCGCGGGTCGTGGTTGTGCCCAAGAGAGGTCAAGACAAGAAGGTACGCCTGTGTGTGGACATGCGAGCCCCAAACACAGGTATCGAGAGAGAGCAGCACCCAGGACCCCACATTAGCGACATGATCACACGCCTAAACGGAGCGACAGTCTTCTCGAAACTAGATCTTAAAAAGGGATACCACCAACTAGAATTGCATGAGAAATCGAGATACATTACCACATTCGCCACTCATCAAGGCCTCTTCAGATACAAACGTCTCAATTTCGGAATTTCATCGGCAGCCGAGATTTTTCAGGAGGCTGTCCAGCGTGTGATTCAAAACATCCCAAACGCATTTAACTACAGCGATGACATCCTGGTGTTCGGGGAGACTCGGAAAGAACACGACAAAGCACTTGTCACGCTCAGCTCATCGCAAACCTCACCCTCAACCAAGACAAATGTGAGTTCCACAAGTCAACACTTAAATTCTACGGCGACATCTTCTCAAAGGATGGCATGAGACCTGATCCGGAGAAAGTATCTGCACTTTTTGACACTCAAAAGCCACGTGATGTCAGTGACCTCCGTTCCTTCCTAGGGATGGCCAGCTACTGTGCCCGTTACATCAAAGACTATGCCACTATCAGTTACCCGTTAAGAGAACTGACAGGTCAAGGGCAAAATTTCCAATGGTCAGCCAAATGTGAACGTGCCTGCAGCAAGATCAAAGAGGCGGTGAGCACTGCCATCAACCTAGCCTACTTCAACACCAAACGAAAGACCAAAGTTACTGTGGATGCCAGCCCAGTGGGGCTAGGCGCAATTCTGGAATAATATGATGATGAAGCCGACCAATGCCACATCGTTGCATACGCCAGTCACAGCCATACCGACACGGAAAAGGCCTATTCACAACTAGAAAAAGAGAGCCTTGCGATTGTGTGGGGGTGTGAGCATTTGCATCTCTTCATATACGGAAAACAATTCACGCTCATCACTGATCACCAGGCGCTAACAACCATCTTTGATACTTTGATAACCCGCAGGCCAAGATGCCCCCACGGATTGAACGGTCGGGAATTTGCCTACAAGACTACACCTACACCATCATCCACAAACCAGGGAAGGTGGAAAACCCAACAGACTATATGTTGCGACATCCTCAAACCTGGAAGAAAGTATGACACTCTGTGGCGGAAGAATACCTCCACTTCACCATTGACCAAGCCTGTCCACCAGCTGTCCCGCTAGAAGTCATCCGTGAAGCGTCTGCCCAAGATCCCAAAATCCAAGACATCATGCACCGAATCTGCACCAACTCATGGAGACACTTAGAAAACACAAACATGACTGACCCTCTCAACACTCAAGAACTTGTGGCATACAAACACGTCCAAGATTAACTTTCCATCAGTGCTGACAGGCTGTTACTAAGAGATCGAAGAATTGTGATCCCTCAGTAATTAAAACAAGGAACTGTCAACCTGGCACACGAAGGACACAGAGGAGTGGTGGCCATGAAAAAAGCACTGAGAGAACGCATCTAGTTCCCGTCCCTTGACCAGATGGTGGAAGCCACGCTCCAAGACTGTCCATCCTGGCAATTAGTGGGACGAGATGAACCACCCGCCCCATTGCAGATGTCGGACCTCCCGGACAGTGTATGGCAACAAGTAGCTGTTGATTTCTTCGGCCAGCTGAAGTCAGGGAAATACATCATTGTCATCATGGATGAATACTCACATTTTCCCATCGTTCATCAAATTTCCTCCACCAAAGCGACTGCCGCCATACCTGTCATCGACGAAGCATTCGCGGCATGGGGATCCCTATGGTGGTAAAGACGACAACGGACCGCCATTGAACGGACAAGAGTTTGCAGATTTTGCAAAGCACCTGAACTGCAAACATCGGAAAATCATCCCCCTGTGGCCCCAGGCCAAGGGATGGTGAAGCGCTTTATGGAAACAATCAAAAAGACCATACAAGAAGCTGAACTGGCTCTTCGTGACATTCAACCGGCACTAAATGAAGTGCTGCAAGTCTATCGGACCACGCCACATAGCACCACAAACCAGTGTCCTGCCACTCTAATGCTCGGGCGAACCCCACGCACCCGGCTCTCGACTACGGATGCTGTCACACAATCCCGAGTCATAACCACAGACCATGACACTTTTGTAGAACTTGATCAAGCCAAGAAATCAAAAATGAAAGAGTATGCTGATAACCGCAGACACACAAAGACATCCGATATCCGTGAAGGAGATTGGGGGCTGGTGAAACAAGACAGGAGAACCAAAGCGGACGGTATACAGTCAAAATATCGAGTTTTTAATATCGAGTTACATTAATATCGAGTAAAAAATATAGAATGGACACAATATCGAATGAACAGAATATAGACTACAAAAATATTGAATGGAATAGCATAAATATCGAATCAAAAAATATAGAATGGACAAAATATCAAATGGACAGAATATAGACAACAAACATATAGAATGACAGAATATAGACAACAAAAATATAGAATGACAGAATATAGACAACAAAAATATAGAATGACAGAATATGGACAGCAAAAATATCGAATTTGGGGTAAGTAAGTTAATATTAATTTTTTAAAGTATTTTTTATGTTAGCATATGTGTGAAAAGTGTATATTTATTTTATAATTTATTTTAATTAATTAATTTTATGGTATTATTTTGGGCGTAATATAATTCTGTAGCGGGTTGTGAGTTTATAGGAGAATAGGGTGGGAAGTAATTTGATTATAATTAATTAAATATGTAAATTTATGTATTGGTATTTATTTAGAATTAATTGTTAATTGATAATTAATAGGTAATTATTAAAATATAATTGAGAATTATTTTAATTAATTGATTAATTGATAATTATGTTAATTTTATTAATGTATTTTCTATAGCAGGTTGTGGGTTTATAGGGGAATAGTTTGGGAAGTAATTTATTTATAAATATTTAAATATATTAATTTATTTATTGGTATTTATTTAGAATTAATTGTAAATTGATAATTATTTGGTAATTAATTACCATTTAATTGTTAATTATTTACTTAATTGATTAATTGATAATTATGTCAATTTTATTAATGTATTTTCTGTAGCGGGTTGTGGGTTTATAGGGGAATAGGGTGGGAAGTAATTTAAATATGATTATTTAAATGTTTAAATGTATTTATTGGTATTTATTTTGAATTAATTGATCTTTAAAATTTTAATTGTTAATTAATTAAAATATAATTGGTAAATCATTTTAATTAATTGATTAATTGATAATTATGTAAATTGTATTAATGTATTTTATGTAGTGGGTTGTGGGTTTATAGGGAAATAGGGTGGGAAGTAATTTAATTATAATTAATTACATTTTTAAATTTATTTTTTGGTATTTATTTGGAATTAATTGATATATACATTTTTAATTGGTAATTAATTAAAATATAATTGGTAATTAATTTTAATTAATAGTTTAATTGTTAATTATGTTAATTTTATTAATTTATTTTCTGTAGCGGGTTGTGGGTTTATAGGGGAATAGTGTGGGAAGTAATTTAATTGTGAATAAATACATATTGTTATTTATTTATTGGTTTTGTTTTGTTGTAATTTTTAATACATATTTAATTGTTAATTAATTAATTGTTAATTGGTAAATAATTTGTATTAATAGGTAATGATTTGTAATGAATATTTTTTTAGTATTTTTTTCTGATTAATTATTATATTATATACAATTTTTAATTACTTTTAATTAATTTGTATTTGCTATTAATATTTATTTTATTTTTATTCATATATGAAGTATTTACTTTCTCTACTGTTGCACTCTTTGGAGTGGGAATAGTAATTTTTACCCCTACGCTATCCATCGCTTTTCCTACTGTTGCATTTTCTGGAGTGGGAATAGTAATTTTTACCCCTACGCTATCCAACGCTTTCCCTACTGTTGCACTCTCTGGAGTGGAATAGTAATTTTAACCCTCCCGCTATCCAACGCTTTCCCTACTGTTGCATTCTTTGGAGTAGGAATCGAAATTTTTACCCCTATGCTATCCAACGCTTTCCCTTCTGTTGCACTCTGTGGAGTGGGAATAGACATTTTTACCCCTACGCTATCCAACGCTTTCTCTACTGTTGCACTCTCTGGAGTGGGAATAGTCATTTTTACCCCTAAGCTATCCAACGCTTTCCCTACTGTCGCTCTCTCTGGAGTGGGAATAGTAATTTTAACCCTCCCGCTATCCAACGCTTTCCCTACTGTTGCACTCACTGGAGTGGGAATAGTAATTTTTACCCCTACGCTATCCAACGCTTTCCCTAATGTTGCACTCTCTGGAGTGGGAATAGTAATTTTAACCCTCCCGCTATCCAACACTTTCCCTACTGTTGCACTTTCTGGAGTAGGAATAGTAATTTTTACCCCTACGCTATCCAATGCTTTCTCTACTGTTGCACTCTTTGGAGTAGGAATAGTCATTTTCACCCCTACGCTATCCAACACTTTCCCTACTGTTGCACTCACTGGAGTGGGAATAGTAATTTTTACCCCTACGCTAACCAACGCTTTCCCTATTGCTGCACTCTCTGGATGGGGAATAGTAATTTTAACCCTCCCGCTATCCAACACTTTCCCTACTGTTGCACTTTCTGGAGTGGGAATAGTAATTTTTACCCCTACGCTATCCAATGCTTTCTCTACTGTTGCACTCTTTGGAGTGGGAATAGCCATTTTCACTCCTACGCTATCCAACGCTTTCCCTACTGTTGCTCTCTCTGGAGTGGTAATAGTAATTGTAACCCTCCCGCTATCCAACACTTTCCCTACTGTTGCACTTTCTGAAGTGGGAATAGTAATTTTAAGTCCTACGCTAGCCAATGCTTTCTCTACTGTTGCACTCTTTGGAGTGGGAATAGTCATTTTTACCCCTACGCTAACCAACGCTTTCCCTATGGTTGCACTCTCTGGAGTGGGAATAGTAATTTTAACCCTCCCGCTATTCAACACTTTCCCTACTGTTGCACTTTCTGGATTGGGAATAGTAATTTTTACCCCTACGCTATCCAATGCTTTCTCTACTGTTGCACTCTTTGGAGTGGGAATAGTAATTTTCACTCCTACGCTATCCAACGCTTTCCCTACTGTTGAACTCACTGGAGTGGGAATAGTTATTTTTACCCCCACGCTATCCAACGCTTTCCTTACTGTTGCACTCTCTGGAGTGGGAATAGTAAGTTTTTACCCTTCCGCTATCCAACGCTTTCCCTACTGTTGCACTTTCTGGAGTGGGTATAGTAATTTTTACCCCTACACTATCCAATGCTTTCCCTACTTTTGCACTCTTTGGAGTGGGAATAGTAATTTTTACCCCTACGCTATCCAACGCTTTCCCTACTGTTGTAAGCTGTGGAGTGGGAATAGTAATTTTTACCGCCACGCTATCCAATGCTTTCCATACTGTTGCACTCTCTGGAGTGGGAATAGTAATTTTTACCCCTACGCTATCCAACGCTTTCTATACTGTTGCACTCTCTGGAGGGGGAATAGTCATTTTTACCCCTACGCTATCCAATGCTTTCCCTACTGTTGCACTCTCTGGAGTGGGAATAGTAATTTTAATACTCCCGCTATCCATCGCTTTCCCTACTGTTGCACTTTCTGGAGTGGGAATAGTAATTTTTACCCCTACGCTATCCAATGCTTTCTCTACTGTTGCACTCTTTGGAGTGGGAATAGTCATGTTTACCCCTACGCTATTCAACGCTTTCCCTACTGTTGCACTCACTGGAGTGGGAATAGTCATTTTTACCCCTGCGCTTTCCAACGCTTTCCTTACTGTTGCACTCTCTGGAGTGGGAATAGTAATTTTTACCCTTCCGCTATCGAACGCTTTCCCTACTGTTGCACTTTCTGGAGTGGGAATAGTAATTTTTACCCCTACGCTATCCAATGCTTTCCCTACTGTGGCACTCTTTGGAGTGGGAATAGTAATTTTTACCCCTACGCTATCCAACGCTTTCTCTACTGCTGCACGCTGTGGAGTGGGAATAGTAATTTTTACCGCTACGCTATCCAATACTTTCCATACTGTTGCACTCTCTAGAGTGGGAATAGTAATTTTTACCTCTACGCTATTCAACGCTTTCTATACGGTTGCACTCTCTGGAGTGGGAATAGTACTTTTAATACTCCCGCTATCCATCGCTTTCCCTACTGTTGCACTTTCTGGAGTGGGAATAATCATTTTTACCCCTATGCTATCTAACGCTTTCCCTACTGTTGCACTTCCTGGAGTGGGAATAGTAATTTTTACCCCTACGCTATCCAACACTTTCTCTATTGTTGCACTCTCTGGAGTGGGAATAGTAATTTTAACCCTCCCGCTATCCAACACTTTCCCTACTGTTGCACTTTCTGGAGTGGGAATAGTCATGTTCACCCCTACGCTATGCTACGCTTTCCCTACTGTTGCACTCACTGGAGTGGGAATAGTAATTTTTACCCCTACGCTATCGAATGCTTTCCCTACTGTTGCACTCTTTGAAGTGGGAATAGTAATTTTTAACCCTACGCTATCCAACGCTTTCCCTATTGTTGCACGCTGTGGAGTGGGAATAGTAATTTTTACCGCTACGCTATCCAATGCTTTCCGTACTGTTGCACTCTCTTGAGTGGGAATACTCATTTTTACCCCTATGCTATCCAACGCTTTCTATACTGTTGCACTCTCTGGAGGGGGAATAGTAATTTTTACCCCTAAGCTATCCAACGCTTTCCCTACTGTTGTGCTCTCTGGGGTGGGAATAGTAATTTCAGCCCTCCCGCTATCCAACACTTTCCCCACTGTTGCACTTTCTGAAGTGGGAATAGTAATTCTAACCCCTACGCTAGCCAATGCTTTCTCTACTGTTGCACTCTTTGGAGTGGCAATAGTAATTTTTACCCCTACGCTATCCAACGTTTCCGTTCTGTTGCACTCACTGGAGTGGGAATAGTTATTTTAACCCTCCCGCTATCCAACGCTTTCCCTATTGTTGCACTCTCTGGAGTGGGAATAGTCATTTTAACCCTCCCGCTATCCAACACTTTCCCTACTGTTGCACTTTCTGGATTGGGAATAGTAATTTTTACCCCTACGCTATCCAATGCTTTCTCTACTGTTGCACTCTTTGGAGTGGGAATAGTAATTTTCACTCCTACGCTATCCAACGCTTTCCCTACTGTTGAACTCACTGGAGTGGGAATAGTTATTTTTACCCCTACGCTATCCAACGCTTTCCTTACTGTTGCACTCTCTGGAGTGGGAATAGTAAGTTTTTACCCTTCCGCTATCCAACGCTTTCCCTACTGTTGCACTTTCTGGAGTGGGTATAGTAATTTTTACCCCTACACTACCCAATGCTTTCCCTACTTTTGCACTCTTTGGAGTGGGAATAGTAATTTTTACCCCTACGCTATCCAACGCTTTCCCTACTTTTGTACGCTGTGGAGTGGGAATAGTAATTTTTACCGCCACGCTATCCAATGCTTTCCATACTGTTGCACTCTCTGGAGTGGGAATAGTAATTTTTACCCCTACGCTATCCAACGCTTTCTATACTGTTGCACTCTCTGGAGGGGGAATAGTCATTTTTACCCCTACGCTATCCAATGCTTTCCCTACTGTTGCACTCTCTGGAGTGGGAATAGTAATTTTAATACTCCCGCTATCCATCGCTTTCCCTACTGTTGCACTTTCTGGAGTGGGAATAATCATTTTTACCCCTATGCTATCTAACGCTTTCCCTACTGTTGCACTTCCTGGAGTGGGAATAGTAATTTTTACCCCTACGCTATCCAACACTTTCTCTATTGTTGCACTCTCTGGAGTGGGAATAGTCATTTTTACCCCTACGCTATCCAACGCTTTCCCTACTGTTGCTCTCTCTGGAGTGGTAATAGTAATTGTAACCCTCCCGCTATCCAACACTTTCCCTACTGTTGCACTTTCTGAAGTGGGAATAGTAATTTTAAGTCCTACGCTAGCCAATGCTTTCTCTACTGTTGCACTCTTTGGAGTGGGAATAGTCATTTTTACCCCTACGCTAACCAACGCTTTCCCTATGGTTGCACTCTCTGGAGTGGGAATAGTAATTTTAACCCTCCCGCTATTCAACACTTTCCCTGCTGTTGCACTTTCTGGATTGGGAATAGTAATTTTTACCCCTACGCTATCTAATGCTTTCTCTACTGTTGCACTCTTTGGAGTGGGAATAGTAATTTTCACTCCTACGCTATCCAACGCTTTCCCTACTGTTGAACTCACTGGAGTGGGAATAGTTATTTTTACCCCTACGCTATCCAACGCTTTCCTTACTGTTGCACTCTCTGGAGTGGGAATAGTAAGTTTTTACCCTTCCGCTATCCAACGCTTTCCCTACTGTTGCACTTTCTGGAGTGGGTATAGTAATTTTTACCCCTACACTATCCAACGCTTTCCCTACTGTTGTACGCTGTGGAGTGGGAATAGTAATTTTTACCGCCACGCTATCCAATGCTTTCCATACTGTTGCACTCTCTGGAGTGGGAATAGTAATTTTTACCCCTACGCTATCCAACGCTTTCTATACTGTTGCACTCTCTGGAGGGGGAATAGTCATTTTTACCCCTACGCTATCCAATGCTTTCCCTACTGTTGCACTCTCTGGAGTGGGAATAGTAATTTTAATACTCCCGCTATCCATCGCTTTCCCTACTGTTGCACTTTTTGGAGTGGGAATAATCATTTTTACCCCTATGCTATCTAACGCTTTCCCTACTGTTGCACTTCCTGGAGTGGGAATAGTAATTTTTACCCCTACGCTATCCAACACTTTCTCTATTGTTGCACTCTCTGGAGTGGGAATAGTAATTTTAACCCTCCCGCTATCCAACACTTTCCCTACTGTTGCACTTTCTGGAGTGGGAATAGTCATGTTCACACCTACGCTATGCTACGCTTTCCCTACTGTTGCACTCACTGGAGTGGGAATAGTAAATTTTACCCCTACGCTATCGAATGCTTTCCCTACTGTTGCACTCTTTGGAGTGGGAATAGTAATTTTTAACCCTACGCTATCCAACGCTTTCCCTATTGTTGCACGCTGTGGAGTGGGAATAGTAATTTTTACCGCTACGCTATCCAATGCTTTCCGTACTGTTGCAGTCTCTGGAGTGGGAATACTCATTTTTACCCCTACGCTATCCAACGCTTTCTATACTGTTGCACTCTCTGGAGGGGGAATAGTAATTTTTACCCCTAAGCTATCCAACGCTTTCCCTACTGTTGTGCTCTCTGGGGTGGGAATAGTAATTTCAACCCTCCCGCTATCCAACACTTTCCCCACTGTTGCACTTTCTGAAGTGGGAATAGTAATTCTAACCCCTACGCTAGCCAATGCTTTCTCTACTGTTGCACTCTTTGGAGTGGCAATAGTAATTTTTACCCCTACGCTATCCAACGTTTCCGTTCTGTTGCACTCACTGGAGTGGGAATAGTCATTTTAACCCTCCCGCTATCCAACGCTTTCCCTATTGTTGCACTCTCTGGAGTGGGAATAGTCATTTTAACCCTCCCGCTATCCAACACTTTCCCTACTGTTGCACTTTCTGGATTGGGAATAGTAATTTTTACCCCTACGCTATCCAATGCTTTCTCTACTGTTGCACTCTTTGGAGTGGGAATAGTAATTTTCACTCCTACGCTATCCAACGCTTTCCCTACTGTTGAACTCACTGGAGTGGGAATAGTTATTTTTACCCCTACGCTATCCAACGCTTTCCTTACTGTTGCACTCTCTGGAGTGGGAATAGTAAGTTTTTACCCTTCCGCTATCCAACGCTTTCCCTACTGTTGCACTTTCTGGAGTGGGTATAGTAATTTTTACCCCTACGCTATCCAATGCTTTCCCTACTTTTGCACTCTCTGGAGTGGGAATAGTAATTTTAACCCTCCCGCTATCCAAGACTTTCCCTACTGTTGCACTTTCTGGAGTGGGAATAGTCATGTTCACCCCTACGCTATGCTACGCTTTCCCTACTGTTGCACTCACTGGAGTGGGAATAGTAATTTGTACCCCTACGCTATCGAATGCTTTCTCTACTGTTGCACTCTTTGGAGTGGGAATAGTAATTTTTAACCCTACGCTATCCAACGCTTTCCCTATTGTTGCACGCTGTGGAGTGGGAATAGTAATTTTTACCGCTACGCTATCCAGTGCTTTCCGTACTGTTGCACTCTCTGGAGTGGGAATAGTAATTCTAACCCCTACGCTAGCCAATGCTTTCTCTACTGTTGCACTCTTTGGAGTGGCAATAGTAATTTTTACCCCTACGCTATCCAACGTTTCCGTTCTGTTGCACTCACTGGAGTGGGAATAGTCATTTTAACCCTCCCGCTATCCAACGCTTTCCCTATTGTTGCACTCTCTGGAGTGGGAATAGTCATTTTAACCCTCCCGCTATCCAACACTTTCCCCACTGTTGCACTTTCTGAAGTGGGAATAGTAATTCTAACCCCTACGCTAGCCAATGCTTTCTCTACTGTTGCACTCTTTGGAGTGGCAATAGTAATTTTTACCCCTACGCTATCCAACGTTTCCGTTCTGTTGCACTCACTGGAGTGGGAATAGTCATTTTAACCCTCCCGCTATCCAACGCTTTCCCTATTGTTGCACTCTCTGGAGTGGGAATAGTCATTTTAACCCTCCCGCTATCCAACACTTTCCCTACTGTTGCACTTTCTGGAGTGGGAATAGTATTTTTTACCCCTACGCTATCCAACACTTTCCCTACTGTTGCACTCTGTGGAGTGGGAATAGTAATTTTTACCCCTACGCTATCCAACGCTTTCCCTACTGTTGTACTCTCTGGAGTGGGAATAGTCATTTTTACCCCTACGCTATCCAACGCTTTCTGTATTGTTGCACTCTCTGGAGTGGGAATAGTAGTTTTTACCCCTACGCCATCCCACACTTTCTCTACTGTTGCACTCTCTGGAGTGGGAATAGTAATTTTAACCCCCTCACTATCCAATGCTTTCCTTACTGTTGCACTCTTTGGAGAGGGAATAGTAATTTTTACCCCTACGCTATCCAACGCTTTCCCTACTGTTGCACTCTCTGGAGTGGAAATAGTAATTTTTACCCCTACGCTATCCAACTCTTTCCCTACTATTGCGCTCTCTGGAGTGGGAATAGTAATTTTAACCCTCCCGCTATCCAACACTTTCCCTACTGTTGCACTTTCTGAAGTGGGAATAGTAATTTTAACCCCTACGCTAGCCAATGCTTTCTCTACTGTTGTACTCTTTGGAGTGGCAATAGTAATTTTTACCCCTACGCTATCCAACGCTTTCCCTACTGTTGCACTCACTGGAGTGGGAATAGTAATTTTAAACCTCCCGCTATCCAACACTTTCCCTACTGTTGCACTTTCTGGAGTGGGAATAGTAATTTTTACCCCTACGCTATCCAATGCTTTCTCTACTGTTGCACTCTTTGGAGTGGGAATAGTCATTTTCACCCCTACGCTATCCAACGCTTTCCCTACTGTTGCACTCACTGGAGTGGGAATAGTAATTTTTACCCCTACGCTATCCAATGCTTTCCCTATTGTTGCACTCTCTGGAGTGGGAATAGTAATTTTTACCCTTCCGCTATCCAACGCTTTTCCTACTGTTGCACTTTCTGGAGTGGGAATAGTAATTTTTACCCCTACGCTATCCAACGCTTTCCCTACTGCTGCACGCTGAGGAGTGGGAATAGCAATTTGTACTGCTACGCTATCCAATGCTTTCCGTACTGGTGCACTCTCTGGAGTGGGAATTGTAATTTTTACCGCTACGCTATCCAACACTTTCTATACTGTTGCACTCTCTGGAGGGGGAATAGTAATTTTTACCCCTAAGCTATCCAACGCTTTCCCTACTGTTGCTCTCTCTGGAGTGGGAATAGTAATTTTAACCCTCCCGCTATCCAACACATTTCCTACTGTTGCACTTTCTGAAGTGGGAATAGTAATTTTAAGTCCTACGCTAGCCAATGCTTTCTCTACTGTTGCAATCTTTGGAGTGGCAATAGTAATTTTTACCCCTACGCTATCCAACGCTTTCCCTACTGTTGCACTCACTGGAGTGGGAATAGTAATTTTTACCCCTACGCTATCCAACGCTTTCCCTATTGTTGCACTCTCTGGAGTGGGAATAGTAATTTTAATTCTCCCGCAATCCAACACTTTCCCTACTGTTGCACTTTCTATAGTAGGAATAGTAATTTTTACCCCTACGCTATCCAATGCTTTCTCTACTGTTGCACTCTTTGGAGTAGGAATAGTCATTTTCACCCCTACGCTATCCAACGCTTTCTCTACTGTTGCACTCACTGGAGTGGGAATAGTCATTTTTACCCCTACGCTAACCAACGCTTTCCCAACTGTTGCACTCACTGGAGTGGGAATAGTAATTTTTAGCCCGACGCTATCCAACGCTTTCCTTACTGTTGCACTCTCTGGAGTGGGAATAGTAATTTTTACCCTTCCGCTATCCAACGCTTTCCCTACTGTTGCACTTTCTGGAGTGGGAATAGTAATTTTTACCCCTACGCTATCCAATGCTTTCTCTACTGTTGCACTCTTTGGAGTGGGAATAGTCATTTTCACTCCTACGCTATCCAACGCTTTCCCTACTGTTGCTCTCTCTGGAGTGGGAATAGTAATTGTAACCCTCCCGCTATCCAACACTTTCCCTACTGTTGAATTCTCTGGAGTGGGAATAGTAATTTTAAGTCCTACACTATCCAACGCATTCCCTACTGTTGCACTCACTGGTGTGGGAATAGTCATTTTTACCCCTACGCTAACCAACGCTTTCCCTATTGTTGCACTCTCTGGAGTGGGAATAGTAATTTTAACCCTTCCGCTATCCAACGCTTTCCCTACTGTTGCACTTTCTGGAGTGGGAATAGTAATTTTTACCCCTACGCTATCCAATGCTTTCCCTACTTTTGCACTCTTTGGAGTGGGAATAGTAATTTTTACCCCTACGCTATCCTACGCTTTCCCTACTGTTGCACGCTGTGGAGTGGGAATAGTAATTTTTACCGCTACGCTATCCAATGCTTTCCATACTGTTGCACTCTCTGGAGTGTGAATAGTAATTTTTACCCCTACGCTATCCAACGCTTTCTCTACTGTTGCACTCTCTGGAGTGGGCATAGTAATTTTAATACTCCCGCTATCCTTTGGTTTCCCTACTGTTGCACTTCCTGGAGTGGGAATAATAATTTTTACCCCTATGCTATCTAACGCTTTCCCTACTGTTGCACTTCCTGGAGTGGGAATAATAATTTTTACCCCTACGCTATCCAACACTTTCCCTACTGTTGCACTCCCTGGAGTTGGAATAGTAATTTTTACCCCTACGCTATCCAAAGCTTTCTCTATTGTTGCACTCTCTGGAGTGGGAATAGTAATTTTTACCCTTCCGCTATCCAACGCTTTCCCTACTGTTGCACTTTCTGGAGTGGGAATAGTAATTTTTACCCCTACGCTATCCAATGCTTTCTCTACTGTTGCACTCTTTCGAGTGGGAATAGTCATTTTCACTCCTACGCTATCCAACGCTTTCCCTACTGTTGAACTCACTGGAGTGGGAATAGTTATTTTTACCCCTACGCTATCCAACGCTTTCCCTACTGTTGAATTCTCTGGAGTGGGAATAGTAATTTTAAGTCCTACGCTATGCTACGATTTCCCTAATGTTGCACTCACTGCGGTGGGAATAGTAATTTTTACCCCTACGCTATCCAATGCTTTCCTTACTGTTGCACTTTCTGGAGTGGGAATAGTAATTTTTACCCCAACGCTATCCAACGCTTTCCCTACTGCTGCACGCTGTGGAGTGGGAATAGCAATTTTTACCGCTACGCTATCCAATGCTTACCGTACTGTTGCACTCTCTGGAGTGGGAATTGTAATTTTTACCGCTACGCTATCCAACGCTTTCTATACTGTTGCACTCTCTGGAGGGGGAATAGTAATTTTTACCCCTAAGCTATCCAACGCTTTCCATACTGTTGCTCTCTCTGGAGTGGGAATAGTAATTTTAACCCTCCCGCTATCCAACACATTTCCTACTGTTGCACTTTCTGAAGTGGGAATAGTAATTTTAAGCCCTACGCTAGCCAATGCTTTCCCTACTGTTGCAATCTTTGGAGTGGCAATAGTAATTTTTACCCCTACGCTATCCAACGCTTTCCCTACTGTTGCACTCACTGGAGTGGGAATAGTAATTTTTACCCCTACTCTATCCAACGCTTTCCCTATTGTTGCACTCTCTGGAGTGGGAATAGTAATTTTAACCCTCCCGCAATCCAACTCTTTCCCTACTGTTGCACTTTCTATAGTAGGAATAGTAATTTTTACCCCTACGCTATCCAATGCTTTCTCTACTGTTGCACTCTTTGGAGTAGGAATAGTCATTTTCACCCCTACGCTATCCAACGCTTTCCTTACTGTTGCACTCTCTGGAGTGGGAATAGTAATTTTTACCCTTCCGCTATCCAACGCTTTCCCTACTGTTGCACTTTCTGGAGTGGGAATAGTAATTTTTACCCCTACGCTATCCAATGCTTTCCCTATTGCTGCACTCTCTGGAGTGGAAATAGTAATTTATCCCTCCCGCTATCCAACACTTTCCCTACTGTTGCACTTTCTGGAGTGGGAATAGTAATTGTTACCCCTACGCTATCCAATGCTTTCTCTACTGTTGCACTCTTTGGAGTGGGAATAGTCATTTTCACTCCTACGCTATCCAACGCTTTCCCTACTGTTGCTCTCACTGGAGTGGGAATAGTAATTGTAACCCTCCCGCTATCCAACACTTTCCCTACTGTTACACTTTCTGAAGTGGAATAGTAATTTTAAGTCCTAGGCTATCCAACGCTTTCCTTAATGTTGCACACACTGGAGTGGGAATAGTAATTTTTACCCCTACGCTATCCAACGCTTTCCCTATTGTTGCACTCTCTGGAGTGGGAATAGTAATTTTAATTCTCCCGCAATCCAACACTTTCCCTACTGTTGCACTTTCTATAGTAGGAATAGTAATTTTTACCCCTACGCTATCCAATGCTTTCTCTACTGTTGCACTCTTTGGAGTAGGAATAGTCATTTTCACCCCTACGCTATCCAACGCTTTCTCTACTGTTGCACTCACTGGAGTGGGAATAGTCATTTTTACCCCTACGCTAACCAACGCTTTCCCAACTGTTGCACTCACTGGAGTGGGAATAGTAATTTTTAGCCCGACGCTATCCAACGCTTTCCTTACTGTTGCACTCTCTGGAGTGGGAATAGTAATTTTTACCCTTCCGCTATCCAACGCTTTCCCTACTGTTGCACTTTCTGGAGTGGGAATAGTAATTTTTACCCCTACGCTATCCAATGCTTTCTCTACTGTTGCACTCTTTGGAGTGGGAATAGTCATTTTCACTCCTACGCTATCCAACGCTTTCCCTACTGTTGCTCTCTCTGGAGTGGGAATAGTAATTGTAACCCTCCCGCTATCCAACACTTTCCCTACTGTTGAATTCTCTGGAGTGGGAATAGTAATTTTAAGTCCTACGCTATCCAACGCTTTCCCTACTGTTGCACTCACTGGTGTGGGAATAGTCATTTTTACCCCTACGCTAACCAACGCTTTCCCTATTGTTGCACTCTCTGGAGTGGGAATAGTAATTTTAACCCTTCCGCTATCCAACGCTTTCCCTACTGTTGCACTTTCTGGAGTGGGAATAGTAATTTTTACCCCTACGCTATCCAATGCTTTCCCTACTTTTGCACTCTTTGGAGTGGGAATAGTAATTTTTACCCCTACGCTATCCTACGCTTTCCCTACTGTTGCACGCTGTGGAGTGGGAATAGTAATTTTTACCGCTACGCTATCCAATGCTTTCCATACTGTTGCACTCTCTGGAGTGTGAATAGTAATTTTTACCCCTACGCTATCCAACGCTTTCTCTACTGTTGCACTCTCTGGAGTGGGAATAGTAATTTTAATACTCCCGCTATCCTTTGGTTTCCCTACTGTTGCACTTCCTGGAGTGGGAATAATAATTTTTACCCCTATGCTATCTAACGCTTTCCCTACTGTTGCACTTCCTGGAGTGGGAATAATAATTTTTACCCCTACGCTATCCAACACTTTCCCTACTGTTGCACTCCCTGGAGTTGGAATAGTAATTTTTACCCCTACGCTATCCAAAGCTTTCTCTATTGTTGCACTCTCTGGAGTGGGAATAGTAATTTTTACCCTTCCGCTATCCAACGCTTTCCCTACTGTTGCACTTTCTGGAGTGGGAATAGTAATTTTTACCCCTACGCTATCCAATGCTTTCTCTACTGTTGCACTCTTTCGAGTGGGAATAGTCATTTTCACTCCTACGCTATCCAACGCTTTCCCTACTGTTGAACTCACTGGAGTGGGAATAGTTATTTTTACCCCTACGCTATCCAACGCTTTCCCTACTGTTGAATTCTCTGGAGTGGGAATAGTAATTTTAAGTCCTACGCTATCCAACGATTTCCCTACTGTTGCACTCACTGGTGTGGGAATAGTCATTTTTACCCCTACGCTAACCAACGCTTTCCCTATTGTTGCACTCTCTGGAGTGGGAATAGTAATTTTAACCCTTCCGCTATCCAACGCTTTCCCTACTGTTGCACTTTCTGGAGTGGGAATAGTAATTTTTACCCCTACGCTATCCAATGCTTTCCCTACTTTTGCACTCTTTGGAGTGGGAATAGTAATTTTTACCCCTACGCTATCCTACGCTTTCCCTACTGTTGCACGCTGTGGAGTGGGAATAGTAATTTTTACCGTTACGCTATCCAATGCTTTCCATACTGTTGCACTCTCTGGAGTGGGAATAGTAATTTTTACCCCTCCGCTATCTAACGCTTTCTCTACTGTTGCACTCTCTGGAGTGGGAATAGTAATTTTAATACTCCCGCTATCCATCGCTTTCCCTACTGTTGCACTTCCTGGAGTGGGAATAATAATTTTTACCCCTATGCTATCTAACGCTTTCCCTACTGTTGCACTTCCTGGAGTGGGAATAGTAATTTTTACCCCTACGCTATCCAACACTTTCCCTACTGTTGCACTCCCTGGAGTTGGAATAGTAATTTTTACCCCTACGCTATCCAAAGCTTTCTCTATTGTTGCACTCTCTGGAGTGGGAATAGTAATTTTAACCCTCCCGCTATCCAACACTTTCCCTACTGTTGCACTTTCTGGAGTGGGATTAGTCATGTTCACCCCTACGCTATGCTACGATTTCCCTAATGTTGCACTCACTGCGGTGGGAATAGTAATTTTTACCCCTACGCTATCCAATGCTTTCCTTACTGTTGCACTTTCTGGAGTGGGAATAGTAATTTTTACCCCAACGCTATCCAACGCTTTCCCTACTGCTGCACGCTGTGGAGTGGGAATAGCAATTTTTACCGCTACGCTATCCAATGCTTACCGTACTGTTGCACTCTCTGGAGTGGGAATTGTAATTTTTACCGCTACGCTATCCAACGCTTTCTATACTGTTGCACTCTCTGGAGGGGGAATAGTAATTTTTACCCCTAAGCTATCCAACGCTTTCCATACTGTTGCTCTCTCTGGAGTGGGAATAGTAATTTTAACCCTCCCGCTATCCAACACATTTCCTACTGTTGCACTTTCTGAAGTGGGAATAGTAATTTTAAGTCCTACGCTAGCCAATGCTTTCCCTACTGTTGCAATCTTTGGAGTGGCAATAGTAATTTTTACCCCTACGCTATCCAACGCTTTCCCTACTGTTGCACTCACTGGAGTGGGAATAGTAATTTTTACCCCTACTCTATCCAACGCTTTCCCTATTGTTGCACTCTCTGGAGTGGGAATAGTAATTTTAACCCTCCCGCAATCCAACTCTTTCCCTACTGTTGCACTTTCTATAGTAGGAATAGTAATTTTTACCCCTACGCTATCCAATGCTTTCTCTACTGTTGCACTCTTTGGAGTAGGAATAGTCATTTTCACCCCTACGCTATCCAACGCTTTTCTTACTGTTGCACTCTCTGGAGTGGGAATAGTAATTTTTACCCTTCCGCTATCCAACGCTTTCCCTACTGTTGCACTTTCTGGAGTGGGAATAGTAATTTTTACCCCTACGCTATCCAATGCTTTCCCTATTGCTGCACTCTCTGGAGTGGAAATAGTAATTTATCCCTCCCGCTATCCAACACTTTCCCTACTGTTGCACTTTCTGGAGTGGGAATAGTAATTGTTACCCCTACGCTATCCAATGCTTTCTCTACTGTTGCACTCTTTGGAGTGGGAATAGTCATTTTCACTCCTACGCTATCCAACGCTTTCCCTACTGTTGCTCTCACTGGAGTGGGAATAGTAATTGTAACCCTCCCGCTATCCAACACTTTCCCTACTGTTACACTTTCTGAAGTGGAATAGTAATTTTAAGTCCTAGGCTATCCAACGCTTTCCTTACTGTTGCACTCACTGGAGTGGGAATAGTAATTTTTACCCCTACGCTAACCAATGCTTTCCCTATTGTTGCACTCTCTGGAGTGGGAATAGTAATTTTAACCCTCCCGCTATCCAACACTTTCCCTACTGTTGCACTTTCTGGAGTGGGAATAGTAATTTTTACCCCTACCCTATCCAATGCTTTCTCTACTGTTGCACTCTTTCGAGTGGGAATAGTCATTTTCACTCCTACGCTATCCAACGCTTTCCCTACTGTTGAACTCACTGGAGTGGGAATAGTTATTTTTACCCCTACGCTATCCAACGCTTTCCCTACTGTTGAATTCTCTGGAGTGGGAATAGTAATTTTAAGTCCTACGCTATCCAACGCTTTCCCTACTGTTGCATTCACTGGTGTGGGAATAGTCATTTTTACCCCTACGCTAACCAACGCTTTCCCTATTGTTGCACTCTCTGGAGTGGGAATAGTAATTTTAACCCTTCCGCTATCCAACGCTTTCCCTACTGTTGCACTTTCTGGAGTGGGAATAGTAATTTTTACCCCTACGCTATCCAATGCTTTCCCTACTTTTGCACTCTTTGGAGTGGGAATAGTAATTTTTACCCCTACGCTATCCTACGCTTTCCCTACTGTTGCACGCTGTGGAGTGGGAATAGTAATTTTTACTGCTACGCTATCCAAGGCTTTCCATACTGTTGCACTCTCTGGAGTGGGAATAGTAATTTTTACCCTACGCTATCCAACGCTTTCTATACTGTTGCACTCTCTGGAGTCGGAATAGTAATTTTAATACCCCCGCTATCCATCGCTTTCCCTACTGTTGCACTTCCTGGAGTGGGAATAATAATTTTTACCCCTATGCTATCTAACGTTTTCCCTACTGTTGCACTTCCTGGAGTGGGAATAGTAATTTTTACCCCTACGCTATCCAACACTTTCCCTACTGTTGCACTCCCTGGAGTTGGAATAGTAATTTTTACCCCTACGCTATCCAAAGCTTTCTCTATTGTTGCACTCTCTGGAGTGGGAATAGTAATTTTAACCCTCCCGCTATCCAACACTTTCCCTACTGTTGCACTTTCTGGAGTGGGATTAGTCATGTTCACCCCTACGCTATGCTACGCTTTCCCTAATGTTGCACTCACTGGAGTGGGAATAGTAATTTTTACCCCTACGCTATCCAACGCTTTCCTTACTGTTGCACTTTCTGGAGTGGGACTAGTAATTTTTACCCCAACGCTATCCAACTCTTTCCGTACTGCTGCACGCTGTGGAGTGGGAATAGCAATTTTTACCGCTACGCTATCCAATGCTTTCCGTACTGTTGCACTCTCTGGAGTGGGAATTGTAATTTTTACCCCTAAGCTATCCAATGCTTTCCCTACTGTTGCTCTCTCTGGAGTGGGAATAGTAATTTTAACCCTCCCGCTATCCAACACATTTCCTACTATTGCACTTTCTGAAGTGGGAATAGTAATTTTAAGTCCTACGCTTGCCAATGCTTTCTCTACTGTTGCAATCTTTGGAGTGGCAATAGTAATTTTTACCCCTACGCTATCCAACGCTTTCCCTACTGTTGCTCTCACTGGAGTGGGAATAGTAATTTTTACCCCTACTCTATCCAACGCTTTCCCTATTGTTGCACTCTCTGGAGTGGGAATAGTTATTTTAACCCTCCCGCAATCCAACTCTTTCCCTACTGATGCACTCACTGGAGTGGGAATAGTAATTTTTACCCCTACGCTATCCAATGCTTTCTCTACTGTTGCACTCTTTGGAGTAGGAATAGTCATTTTCACCCCTATGCTATCCAACGCTTTCCCTACTTTTGCACTCTTTGGAGTGGGAATAGTAATTTTTAACCCTACGCTATCCAACGCTTTCCCTACTGTTGCACGCTGTGGAGTGGGAATAGTAATTTTTACCGCTACGCTATCCAATGCTTTCCATACTGTTGCACTCTCTGGAGTGGGAATACTAATTTTTACCCCTACGCTATCCAACGCTTTCTATACTGTTGCACTCTCTGGAGTGGGAATAGTAATTTTAATACTCCCGCTATCCATCGCTTTCCCTACTGTTGCACTTTCTGGAGTGGGAATAATAATTTTTACCCCTATGCTATCTAACGCTTTCCCTACTGTTGCACTTCCTGGAGTGGGAATAGTAATTTTTACCCCTACGCTATCCAACACTTTCCCTACTGTTGCACTCCCTGGAGTTCGAATAGTAATTTTTACCCCTACGCTATCCAAAGCTTTCTCTATTGTTGCACTCTCTGGAGTGGGAATAGTAATTTTAACCCTCCCGCTATCCAACACTTTCCCTACTGTTGCACTTTCTGGAGTGGGAATAGTCATGTTCACCCCTACGCTATGCTACGCTTTCCCTACTGCTGCACGCTGTGGAGTGAGAATATCAATTTTTACCGCTACGCTATCCAATGCTTTCCGTACTGTTGCACTCTCTGGAGTGGGAATTGTAATTTTTACCGCTACGCTATCAGACGCTTTCTATAGTGTTGCACTCTCTGGAGGGGGAATAGTAATTTTTACCCCTAAGCTATCCAACACTTTTCCTACTGTTGCTCTCTCCGGAGTGGGAATAGTAATTTTAACCCTCCCGCTATCCAACACATTTCCTACTGTTGCACTTTCTGAAGTTGGAATAGTAATTTTAAGTCCTACGCTAGCCAATGCTTTCTCTACTGTTGCAATCTTTGGAGTGGAAATAGTAATTTTTACCCCTACGCTATCCAACGCTTTCCCTACTGTTGCACTCACTGGAGTGGGAATAGTAATTTTTACCCCTACTCTATCCAACACTTTCCCTATTGTTGCACTCTCTGGAGTGGGAATAGTATTTTTAACCCTCCCGCAATCCAACTCTTTTCCTACTGTTGCACTTTCTATAGTAGGAATAGTAATTTTTACCCCTATGCTATCCAATGTTTTCTCAACTGTTGCACTCTTTGGAGTAGGAATAGTCATTTTCACCCCTTTGTTATCCCACGCTTTCCCTACTGTTGCACTCACTGGAGTGGGAATAGTCATTTTTACCCCTACGCTAACCAACGCTTTCCCAACTGTTGCACTCACTGGAGTGGGAATAGTAATTTTGAGCCCTACGCTATCCAACGCTTTCCTTACTGTTGCACTTTCTGGAGTGGGAATAGTAATTTTTACCACTACGCTATCCAATGCTTTCTCTACTGTTGCACTCTTTCGAGTGGGAATAGTCATTTTCACTCCTACGCTATCCAACGCTTTCCCTACTGTTGAACTCACTTGAGTGGGAATAGTTAATTTTACCCCTACGCTATCCAACGCTTTCCTTACTGTTGCATTCTCTGGAGTGGGAATAGTAATTTTAAGTCCTACGCTATCCAATGCTTTCCCTACTGTTGCACTCACTGGTGTGGGAGTAGTCATTTTTACCCCTACGCTAACCAACGCTTTCCCTATTGTTGCACTCTCTGGAGTGGGAATAGTAATTTTAACCCTTCCGCTATCCAACGCTTTCCCTACTGTTGCACTTTCTGGAGTGGGAATAGTAATTTTTACTCTACGCTATCCAATGCTTTCCCTACTTTTGCACTCTTTGGAGTGGGAATAGTAATTTTTACCCCTACGCTATCCAACGCTTTCCCTACTGTTGCACGCTGTGGAGTGGGAATAGTAATTTTTACCGCTACGCTATCCAATGCTTTCCCTACTGTTGCACTCTCTGGAGTGGGAATAGTAATTTTTACCCCTACGCTATCCAACGCTTTCTATACTGTTGCACTCTCTGGAGTGGGAATAGTAATTTTAATACTCCCGCTATCCATCGCTTTCCCTACTGTTGCACTTTCTGGAGTGGGAATAGTAATTGTAACCCTCCCGCTATCCAACACTTTCCCTACTGTTACACTTTCTGAAGTGGAATAGTAATTTTAAGTCCTAGGCTATCCAACGCTTTCCTTACTGTTGCACTCACTGGAGTGGGAATAGTCATTTTTACCCCTACGCTAACCAATGCTTTCCCTATTGTTGCACTCTCTGGAGTGGGAATAGTAATTTTAACCCTCCCGCTATCCAACACTTTCCCTACTGTTGCACTTTCTGGAGTGGGAATAGTAATTTTTACCCCTACCCTATCCAATGCTTTCTCTACTGTTGCACTCTTTCGAGTGGGAATAGTCATTTTCACTCCTACGCTATCCAACGCTTTCCCTACTGTTGAACTCACTGGAGTGGGAATAGTTATTTTTACCCCTACGCTATCCAACGCTTTCCCTACTGTTGAATTCTCTGGAGTGGGAATAGTAATTTTAAGTCCTACGCTATCCAACGCTTTCCCTACTGTTGCATTCACTGGTGTGGGAATAGTCATTTTTACCCCTACGCTAACCAACGCTTTCCCTATTGTTGCACTCTCTGGAGTGGGAATAGTAATTTTAACCCTTCCGCTATCCAACGCTTTCCCTACTGTTGCACTTTCTGGAGTGGGAATAGTAATTTTTACCCCTACGCTATCCAATGCTTTTCCTACTTTTGCACTCTTTGGAGTGGGAATAGTAATTTTTACCCCTACGCTATCCTACGCTTTCCCTACTGTTGCACGCTGTGGAGTGGGAATAGTAATTTTTACCGCTACGCTATCCAAGGCTTTCCATACTGTTGCACTCTCTGGAGTGGGAATAGTAATTTTTACCCTACGCTATCCAACGCTTTCTATACTGTTGCACTCTCTATAGTCGGAATAGTAATTTTAATACTCCCGCTATCCATCGCTTTCCCTACTGTTGCACTTCCTGGAGTGGGAATAATAATTTTTACCCCTATGCTATCTAACGCTTTCCCTACTGTTGCACTTCCTGGAGTGGGAATAGTAATTTTTACCCCTACGCTATCCAACACTTTCCCTACTGTTGCACTCCCTGGAGTTGGAATAGTAATTTTTACCCCTACGCTATCCAAAGCTTTCTCTATTGTTGCACTCTCTGGAGTGGGAATAGTAATTTTAACCCTCCCGCTATCCAACACTTTCCCTACTGTTGCACTTTCTGGAGTGGGATTAGTCATGTTCACCCCTACGCTATGCTACGCTTTCCCTAATGTTGCACTCACTGGAGTGGGAATAGTAATTTTTACCCCTACGCTATCCAACGCTTTCCTTACTGTTGCACTTTCTGGAGTGGGACTAGTAATTTTTACCCCAACGCTATCCAACGCTTTCCCTACTGCTGCACGCTGTGGAGTGGGAATAGCAATTTTTACCGCTACGCTATCCAATGCTTTCCGTACTGTTGCACTCTCTGGAGTGGGAATTGTAATTTTTACCCCTAAGCTATCCAATGCTTTCCCTACTGTTGCTCTCTCTGGAGTGGGAATAGTAATTTTAACCCTCCCGCTATCCAACACATTTCCTACTGTTGCACTTTCTGAAGTGGGAATAGTAATTTTAACCCTTCCGCTATCCAACGCTTTCCCTACTGTTGCACTTTCTGGAGTGGGAATTGTAATTTTTACCCCTAAGCTATCCAATGCTTTCCCTACTGTTGCTCTCTCTGGAGTGGGAATAGTAATTTTAACCCTCCCGCTATCCAACACATTTCCTACTGTTGCACTTTCTGGAGTGGGAATAGTAATTTTAACCCTTCCGCTATCCAACGCTTTCCCTACTGTTGCACTTTCTGGAGTGGGAATAGTAATTTTTACCCCTACGCTATCCAATGCTTTTCCTACTTTTGCACTCTTTGGAGTGGGAATAGTAATTTTTACCCCTACGCTATCCTACGCTTTCCCTACTGTTGCACGCTGTGGAGTGGGAATAGTAATTTTTACCGCTACGCTATCCAAGGCTTTCCATACTGTTGCACTCTCTGGAGTGGGAATAGTAATTTTTACCCTACGCTATCCAACGCTTTCTATACTGTTGCACTCTCTATAGTCGGAATAGTAATTTTAATACTCCCGCTATCCATCGCTTTCCCTACTGTTGCACTTCCTGGAGTGGGAATAATAATTTTTACCCCTATGCTATCTAACGCTTTCCCTACTGTTGCACTTCCTGGAGTGGGAATAGTAATTTTTACCCCTACGCTATCCAACACTTTCCCTACTGTTGCACTCCCTGGAGTTGGAATAGTAATTTTTACCCCTACGCTATCCAAAGCTTTCTCTATTGTTGCACTCTCTGGAGTGGGAATAGTAATTTTAACCCTCCCGCTATCCAACACTTTCCCTACTGTTGCACTTTCTGGAGTGGGATTAGTCATGTTCACCCCTACGCTATGCTACGCTTTCCCTAATGTTGCACTCACTGGAGTGGGAATAGTAATTTTTACCCCTACGCTATCCAACGCTTTCCTTACTGTTGCACTTTCTGGAGTGGGACTAGTAATTTTTACCCCAACGCTATCCAACGCTTTCCCTACTGCTGCACGCTGTGGAGTGGGAATAGCAATTTTTACCGCTACGCTATCCAATGCTTTCCGTACTGTTGCACTCTCTGGAGTGGGAATTGTAATTTTTACCCCTAAGCTATCCAATGCTTTCCCTACTGTTGCTCTCTCTGGAGTGGGAATAGTAATTTTAACCCTCCCGCTATCCAACACATTTCCTACTGTTGCACTTTCTGAAGTGGGAATAGTAATTTTAAGTCCTACGCTTGCCAATGCTTTCTCTACTGTTGCAATCTTTGGAGTGGCAATAGTAATTTTTACCCCTACTCTATCCAACGCTTTCCCTATTGTTGCACTCTCTGGAGTGGGAATAGTAATTTTAACCCTCCCGCAATCCAACTCTTTCCCTACTGATGCACTCACTGGAGTGGGAATAGTAATTTGTACCCCTACGCTATCCAATGCTTTCTCTACTGTTGCACTCTTTGGAGTAGGAATAGTCATTTTCACCCCTACGCTATCCAACGCTTTCCCTACTTTTGCACTCTTTGGAGTGGGAATAGTAATTTTTAACCCTACGCTATCCAACGCTTTCCCTACTGTTGCACGCTGTGGAGTGGGAATAGTAATTTTTACTGCTACCCTATCCAATGCTTTCCATACTGTTGCACTCTCTGGAGTGGGAATAGTAATTTTTACCCCTACGCTATCCAACGCTTTCTATACTGTTGCACTCTCTGGAGTGGGAATAGTAATTTTAATACTCCCGCTATCCATCGCTTTCCCTACTGTTGCACTTTCTGGAGTGGGAATAATAATTTTTACCCCTATGCTATCTAACGCTTTCCCTACTGTTGCACTTCCTGGAGTGGGAATAGTAATTTTTACCCCTACGCTATCCAACACTTTCCCTACTGTTGCACTCCCTGGAGTTCGAATAGTAATTTTTACCCCTACGCTATCCAAAGCTTTCTCTATTGTTGCACTCTCTGGAGTGGGAATAGTAATTTTAACCCTCCCGCTATCCAACACTTTCCCTACTGTTGCACTTTCTGGAGTGGGAATAGTCATGTTCACCCCTACGCTATGCTACGCTTTCCCTAATGTTGCACTCACTGGAGTGGGAATAGTAATTTTTACCCCGACGCTATCCAACGCTTTCCTTACCGTTGCACTTTCTGGAGTGGGAATAGTAATTTTTACCCATACGCTATCCAACGCTTTCCCTACTGCTGCACGCTGTGGAGTGGGAATAGCAATTTTTACCGCTACGCTATCCAATGCTTTCCGTACTGTTGCACTCTCTGGAGTGGGAATTGTAATTTTTACCGCTACGCTATCAGACGCTTTCTATAGTGTTGCACTCTCTGGAGGGGGAATAGTAATTTTTACCCCTAAGCTATCCAACACTTTTCCTACTGTTGCTCTCTCCGGAGTGGGAATAGTAATTTTAACCCTCCCGCTATCCAACACATTTCCTACTGTTGCACTTTCTGAAGTTGGAATAGTAATTTTAAGTCCTACGCTAGCCAATGCTTTCTCTACTGTTGCAATCTTTGGAGTGGAAATAGTAATTTTTACCCCTACGCTATCCAACGCTTTCCCTACTGTTGCACTCACTGGAGTGGGAATAGTAATTTTTACCCCTACTCTATCCAACACTTTCCCTATTGTTGCACTCTCTGGAGTGGGAATAGTATTTTTAACCCTCCCGCAATCCAACTCTTTTCCTACTGTTGCACTTTCTATAGTAGGAATAGTAATTTTTACCCCTATGCTATCCAATGTTTTCTCAACTGTTGCACTCTTTGGAGTAGGAATAGTCATTTTCACCCCTTCGTTATCCCACGCTTTCCCTACTGTTGCACTCACTGGAGTGGGAATAGTCATTTTTACCCCTACGCTAACCAACGCTTTCCCAACTGTTGCACTCACTGGAGTGGGAATAGTAATTTTGAGCCCTACGCTATCCAACGCTTTCCTTACTGTTGCACTTTCTGGAGTGGGAATAGTAATTTTTACCACTACGCTATCCAATGCTTTCTCTACTGTTGCACTCTTTCGAGTGGGAATAGTTATTTTCACTCCTACGCTATCCAACGCTTTCCCTACAGTTGAACTCACTTGAGTGGGAATAGTTAATTTTACCCCTACGCTATCCAACGCTTTCCTTACTGTTGCATTCTCTGGAGTGGGAATAGTAATTTTAAGTCCTACGCTATCCAATGCTTTCCCTACTGTTGCACTCACTGGTGTGGGAATAGTCATTTTTACCCCTACGCTAACCAACGCTTTCCCTATTGTTGCACTCTCTGGAGTGGGAATAGTAATTTTTACTCTACGCTATCCAATGCTTTCCCTACTTTTGCACTCTTTGGAGTGGGAATAGTAATTTTTACCCCTACGCTATCCAACGCTTTCCCTACTGTTGCACGCTGTGGAGTGGGAATAGTAATTTTAATACTCCCGCTATCCATCGCTTTCCCTACTGTTGCACTTTCTGGAGTGGGAATAATAATTTTACCCCTATGCTATCTAACGCTTTCCCTACTGTTGCACTTCCTGGAGTGGGAATAGTAATTTTTACCCCTACGCTATCCAACACTTTCCCTACTGTTGCACTCCCTGGAGTTCGAATAGTAATTTTTACCCCTACGCTATCCAAAGCTTTCTCTATTGTTGCACTCTCTGGAGCTGGAATAGTAATTTTAACCCTCCCGCTATCCAACACTTTCCCTACTGTTGCACTTTCTGGAGTGGGAATAGTCATGTTCACCCCTACGCTATGCTACGCTTTCCCTAATGTTGCACTCACTGGAGTGGGAATAGTAATTTTTACCCCTACGCTATCCAACGCTTTCCTTACTGTTGCACTTTCTGGAGTGGGAATAGTAATTTTTACCCCTACGCTATCCTCCGCTTTCCCTACTGCTGCACGCTGTGGAGTGGCAATAGCAATTTTTACCGCTATGCTATCCAATGCTTTCCGTACTGTTGCACTCTCTGGAGTGGGAATTGTAATTTTTACCGCTACGCTATCCAACGCTTTCTATACTGTTGCACTCTCTGGAGGTTGAATAGTAATTTTTACCTCTAAGCTATCCAACGCTTTTCCTACTGTTGCTCTCTCCGGAGTGGGAATAGTAATTTTAACCCTCCCGCTATCCAACACATTTCCTACTGTTGCACTTTCTGAAGTTGGAATAGTAATTTTAAGTCCTACGCTAGCCAATGCTTTCTCTACTGTTGCAATCTTTGGAGTGGAAATAGTAATTTTTACCCCTACGCTATCCAACGCTTTCCCTACTGTTGCACTCACTGGAGTGGGAATAGTAATTTTTACCCCTACGCTATCCAACGCTTTCCCTATTGTTGCACTCTCTGGAGTGGGAATAGTAATTTTAACCCTCCCGCAATCCAACACTTTCCCTACTGTTGCACTTTCTATAGTAGGAATAGTAATTTTTACCCCTATGCTATCCAATGCTTTCTCAACTGTTGTACTCTTTGGAGTAGGAATAGTCATTTTCACCCCTTCGTTATCCAAAGCTTTCCCTACTGTTGCACTCACTGGAGTGGGAATAGTCATTTTTACCCCTACGCTAACCAACGCTTTCCCAACTGTTGCACTCACTGGAGTGGGAATAGTAATTTTTAGCCCTACGCTATCCAACGCTTTCCTTACTGTTGCACTCTCTGGAGTGGGAATAGTAATTTTTACCCCTACGCTATGCAATGCTTTCCCTATTGCTGCACTCTTTGGAGTGGGAATAGTAATTTTAACCCTCCCACTATCCAACACTTTCCCTACTGTTGCACTTTCTGGAGTGGGAATAGTAATTGTTACCCCTACGCTATCCAATGCTTTCTCTACTGTTGCACTCTTTGGAGTGGGAATAGTCATTTTCACTCCTACGCTATCCAACGCTTTCCCTACTGTTGCTCTCTCTGGAGTGGGAATAGTAATTGTAACCCTCCCGCTATCCAACACTTTCCCTACTGTTGCACTTTCTGAAGTGGGAATAGTAATTTTAAGTCCTACGCTATCCAATGCTTTCTCTACTGTTGCACTCTTTCTAGTGGGAATAGTCATTTTCACTCCTACGCTATCCAACGCTTTCCCTACTGTTGAACTCACTGGAGTGGGAATAGTTATTTTTACCCCTACGCTATCCAACGCTTTTTTTACTGTTGCATTCTCTGGAGTGGGAATAGTAATTTTAAGTCCTACGCTATCCAACGCTTTCCCTACTGTTGCACTCACTGGTGTGGGAATAGTCATTTTTACCCGTACGCTAACCAACGCTTTCCCTATTGTTGCACTCTCTGGAGTGGGAATAGTAATTTTAACCCTTCCGCTATCCAACGCTTTCCCTACTGTTGCACTTTCTGGAGTGGGAATAGTAATTTTTACCCCTAAGCTATCCAATGCTTTCCCTACTTTTGCACTCTTTGGAGTGGGAATAGTAATTTTTACCCCTACGCTATAAAGCGCTGCGAGGCCTCCGGGTAGTTATGCGCTATAGAAATGTAATTTTTCATTTCATTTCATTTCTATCCAACGCTTTCCCTACTGTTGCACGCTGAGGAGTGGGAATAGTAATTTTTACCGCTACGCTATCCAATGCTTTCCATACTGTTGCACTCTCTGGAGTGGGAATAGTAATTTTTACCCCTACGCTATCCAATGCTTTCTATACTGTTGCACTCTCTGGAGTGGGAATAGTAATTTTAATACTCCCGCTATCCATCGCTTTCCCTACTGTTGCACTTTCTGGAGTGGGAATAATACTTTTTACCCCTATGCTATCTAATGCTTTCCCTACTGTTGCACTTCCTGGAGTGGGAATAGTAATTTTTACCCCTACGCTATCCAACACTTTCCCTATTGTTGCACTACCTGGAGTTGGAATAGTAATTGTTCCCCCTACGCTATCCAAAGCTTTCTCTATTGTTGCACTCTCTGGAGTGGGAATAGTAATTTTAACCCTCCCGCTATCCAACACTTTCCCTACTGTTGCACTTTCTGGAGTGGGAATAGTCATGTTCACCCCTACGCTATGCTACGCTTTCCCTAATGTTGCACTCACTGGAGTGGGAATAGTAATTTTTACCCCTACGCTATCCAACGCTTTCCTTACTGTTGCACTTTCTGGAGTGGGAATAGTAATTTTTACCCCTACGCTATCCAACGCTTTCCCTACTGCTGCACGCTGTGGAGTGGGAATAGCAATTTTTACCGCTACGCTATCCAATGCTTTCCGTACTGTTGCACTCTCTGGAGTGGGAATTGTAATTTTTACCGCTACGCTATCCAACGCTTTCTATGCTGTTGCACTCTCTGGAGGGGGAATAGTAATTTTTACCTCTAAGCTATCCAATGCTTTTCCTACTGTTGCTCTCTCCGGAGTGGGAATAGTAATTTTAACCCTCCCGCTATCCAACACATTTCCTACTGTTGCACTTTCTGAAGTTGGAATAGTAATTTTAAGTCCTACGCTAGCCAATGCTTTCTCTACTGTTGCAATCTTTGGAGTGGAAATAGTAATTTTTACCCCTACGCTATCCAACGCTTTCCCTACTGTTGCACTCACTGGAGTGGGAATAGTAATTTTTACCCCTACGCTATTCAACGCTTTCCCTATTGTTGCACTCTCTGGAGTGGGAATAGTAATTTTAACCCTCCCGCAATCCAACACTTTCCCTACTGTTGCACTTTCTATAGTAGGAATAGTAATTTTTACCCCTATGCTATCCAATGCTTTCTCAACTGTTGCACTCTTTGGAGTAGGAATAGTCATTTTCACCCCTTCGTTATCCAACGCTTTCCCTACTGTTGCACTCACTGGAGTGGGAATAGTCATTTTTACCCCTACGCTAACCAACGCTTTCCCAACTGTTGCACTCACTGGAGTGGGAATAGTAATTTTTAGCCCTACGCTATCCAACGCTTTCCTTACTGTTGCACTCTCTGGAGTGGGAATAGTAATTTTTACCCCTACGCTATGCAATGCTTTCCCTATTGCTGCACTCTTTGGAGTGGGAATAGTAATTTTAACCCTCCCGCTATCCAACACTTTCCCTACTGTTGCACTTTCTGGAGTGGGAATAGTAATTGTTACCCCTACGCTATCCAATGCTTTCTCTACTGTTGCACTCTTTGGAGTGGGAATAGTCATTTTCACTCCTACGCTATCCAACGCTTTCCCTACTGTTGCTCTCTCTGGAGTGGGAATAGTAATTGTAACCCTCCCGCTATCAAACACTTTCCCTACTGTTGCTCTTTCTGAAGTGGGAATAGTAATTTTAAGTCCTACGCTAACCAACGCTTTCCCTATTGTTGCACTCTCTGGAGTGGGAATAGTCATTTTAACCCTCCCGCTATCCAACACTTTCCCTACTGTTGCACTTTCTGGAGTGGGAATAGTAATTTTTACCCCTACGCTATCCAATGCTTTCTCTACTGCTGCACTCTTTCGAGTGGGAATAGTAATTTTCACTCCTACGCTATCCAACGCTTTCCCTACTGTTGAACTCACTGGAGTGGGAATAGTTATTTTTACCCCTACGCTATCCAACGCTTTCCTTACTGTTGCATTCTCTAGAGTGGAAATAGTAATTTTAAGTCCTACGCTATCCAACGCTTTCCCTACTGTTGCACTCACTGGTGTGGGAATAGTCATTTTTACCCCTACGCTAACCAACGCTTTCCCTATTGTTGCACTCTCTGGAGTGGGAATAGTAATTTTAACCCTTCCGCTATCCAACGCTTTCCCTACTGTTGCACTTTCTGGAGTGGGAATAGTAATTTTTACCCCTACGCTATCCAATGCTTTCCCTACTTTTGCACTCTTTGGAGTGGGAATAGTAATTTTTACCCCTACGCTATCCAACGCTTTCCCTACTGTTGCACGCTGAGGAGTGGGAATAGTAGTTTTTACCGCTACACTATCCAATGCTCTCCATACTGTTGCACTCTCTGGAGTGGGAATAGTAATTTTTACCCCTACGCTATCCAACGCTTTCTATACTGTTGCACTCTCTGGAGTGGGAATAGTAATTTTAATACTCCCGCTATCCATCGCTTTCCCTACTGTTGCACTTTCTGGAGTGGGAATAATACTTTTTACCCCTATGCTATCTAATGCTTTCCCTACTGTTGCACTTCCTGGAGTGGGAATATTAATTTTTACCCCTACGCTATCCAACACTTTCCCTACTGTTGCACTACCTGGAGTTGGAATAGTAATTGTTACCCCTACGCTATCCAAAGCTTTCTCTATTGTTGCACTCTCTGGAGTGGGAATAGTAATTTTAACCCTCCCGCTATCCAACACTTTCCCTACTGTTGCACTTTCTGGAGTGGGAATAGTCATGTTCACCCCTACGCTATGCTACGCTTTCCCTAATGTTGCACTCACTGGAGTGGGCATAGTAATTTTTACCCCTATGCTATTCAACGCTTTCCTTACTGTTGCACTCTCTGGAGTGGGAATAGTAATTTTTACCCTTCTGCTATCCAACGCTTTCCCTACTGTTGCACTTTCTGGAGTGGGAATAGTAATTTTTACCCCTACGCTATCCAATGCTTTACCTACTGTTGCACTCTTTGGAGTGGGAATAGTAATTTTTAACCCTACGCTATCCAACGCTTTCCCTACTGTTGCACGCTGTGGAGTGCGAATAGTAATTTTTACCGCTACGCTATCCAATGCTTTCAGTACTGTTGCACTCTCTGGAGTGGGAATAGTAATTTTTACCCCTATGCTATCTAACGCTTTCCCTACTGTTGCACTTCCTGGAGTGGGAATAGTAATTTTTACCCCTACGCTATCGAACACTTTCCCTACTGTTGCACTCCCTGGAGTTGGAATAGTAATTTTTACCCCTACGCTATCCAAAGCTTTCTCTATTGTTGCACTCTCTGGAGTGGGAATAGTAATTTTAACCCTCCCGCTATCCAACACTTTCCCTACTGTTGCACTTTCTGGAGTGGGAATAGTCATGTTCACCCCTACGCTATGCTACACTTTCCCTAATGTTGCACTCACTGGAGTGGGAATAGTAATTTTTACCCCTACGCTATCCAACGCTTTCCTTACTGTTGCACTCTCTGGAGTGGGAATAGTAATTTTTACCCTTCCGCTATCCAACGCTTCCCTACTGTTCCACTTTCTGGAGTGGGAATAGTAATTTTTACCCCTACGCTATCCAATGCTTTCCCTACTGTTGCACTCTTTGGAGTGGGAATAGTAATTTTTAACCCTACGCTATCCAACGCTTTCCCTACTGTTGCACGCTGTGGAGTGCGAATAGTAATTTTTACCGCTACGCTATCCAATGCTTTCCGTACTGTTGCACTCTCTGGAGTGGGAATAGTAATTTTTACCCCTACGCTATCCAACGCTTTTTATAATGTTGCACTCTCTGGAGGGGGAATAGTAATGTTTACCCCTAAGCTATCCAACGCTTTCCCTACTGTTGCGCTCTCTGAAGTGGGAATAGTAATTTCAACCCTCCCGCTATCCAACACTTTCCCTACTGTTGCACTTTCTGAAGTGGGAATAGTAATTTTAACCCCTACGCTTGCCAATGCTTTCTCTACCGTTGCACTCTTTGGAGTGGCAATAGTAATTTTTACCCCCACGCTATCCAACGCTTTCCCTACTGTTGCACTCCATGGAGTGGGAATAGTAATTTCTACCCCTACGCTATCCAACGCTTTCCCTACTGTTGCACTCTCTGGAGTGGGAATAGTCATTTTTACCCCTACGCTATCCAACGCTTTCTATATTGTTGCACTCTCCGGAGTGGGAATAGTAATTTTTACCCCTACGCCATCCAACACTTTCCCTACTTATGCACTCTCTGGAGTGGGAATAGTAATTTTAACCCTCTCACTATCCAATGCTTTCCTTACTGTTGCACTCTTTGGATTGGGAATAGTAATTTCTACCCCTACGCTATCCAACGCTTTCCCTACTGTTGCACTCACTGGAGTGGGAATAGTAATTTTTACCCCTACGCTATCCAACACTTTCCCTATTGTTGCACTCTCTTGAGTGTGAATAGTAATTTTAACCCTCCCGCTATCCAACACTTTCCCTACTGTTGCACTTTCTGGAGTGGAAATAGTAATTTTTACCCCTATGCTATCCAATGCTTTCTCTACTGTTGCACTCTTTGGAGTGGGAATAGTCATTTTCACCCCTACGCTATCCAACGCTTTCCCTACTGTTGCACTCACTGGAGTGGGAATAGTAAATATTACCCCTACGCTATCCAATGCTTTCCCTATTGTTGCACTCTCTGGAGTGGGAATAGTAATTTTAACCCTCCCGCTATCCAACACTTTCCCTACTGTTGCACTTTCTGGAGTGGGAATAGTAATTTTTACCCCTACGCTATCCAATGCTTTCTCCACTGTTGCACTCTTTGGAGTGGGAATAGTCATGTTTACCCCTACGCTATCCAACGCTTTCCCTACTGTTGCACTTTCTGGAGTGGGAATAGTAATTTTTACCCCTACGCTATCCAATCCTTTCCCTACTGTTGCACTCTTTGGAGTGGGAATAGTAATTTTTACCCCTACGCTATCCAACGCTTTCCCTACTGTTGCACGCTGTGGAGTGGGAATAGTAATTTTTACCGCTACGCTATCCAATGCTTTCCGTACTGTTGCACTCTCTGGAGTGGGAATAGTAATTTTTACTGCTACGCTATCCAACGCTTTCTATACTGTTGCACTCTCTGGAGGGGGAAAAGCTATTTTTACCCCTAAGCTATCCAACGCTTTCCCTACTGTTGCTCTCTCTGGAGTGGGAATAGTAATTTTAACCCTCCCGCTAGCCAACACTTTTCCTACTGTTGCACTTTCTGAAGTGGGAATAGTAATTTTAAGTCCTACGCTAGCCAATGCTTTCTCTACTGTTGCAATCTTTGGAGTGGCAATAGTAATTTTTACCCCTACGCTATCCAACGCTTTCCCTACTGTTGCACTCACTGGAGTGGGAATAGTAATTTTTACCCCTACGCTATCCAACGCTTTCCTTACTGTTGCACTCTCTGGAGTGGGAATAGTAATTTTTACCCTTCCGCTATCCAACGCTTTCCCTACTGTTGCACTTTCTGGAGTGGGAATAGTAATTTTTACCCCTGCGCTATCCAATGCTTTCCCTACTGTTGCACTCTTTGGAGTGGGAATAGTAAGTTTTTAACCCTACGCTATCCAATGCTTTCCCTACTGTTGCACGCTGTGGAGTGCGAATAGTAATTTTTACCGCTACGCTATCCAATGCTTTCCGTACTGTTGCACTCTCTGGAGTGGGAATAGTAATTTTTACCCCTACGCTATCCAACGCTTTCTATACTGTTGCACTCTCTGGAGGGGGAATAGTAATTTTCACCCCTAAGCTATCCAACGCTTTCCCTACTGTTGCGCTCTCTGAAGTGGAAATAGTAATTTCAACCCTCCCGCTATCCAACACTTTCCCTACTGTTGCACTTTCTGAAGTGGGAATAGTAATTCTAACCCCTACGCTAGCCAATGCTTTCTCTACCGTTGCACTTTTTGGAGTGGCAATAGTAATTTTTACCCCTACGCTATCCAACGCTTTCCCTACTGTTGCACTCCATGGAGTGGGAATAGTAATTTCTACCCCTACGCTATCCAACGCTTTCCCTACTGTTGCACTCTCTGGAGTGGGAATAGTCATTTTTACCCCTACGCTATCCAACGCTTTCTATATTGTTGCACTCTCTGGAGTGGGAATAGTAATTTTTACCCCTACGCAATCCAACACTTTCCCTACTGTTGCACTCTCTGGAGTGGGAATAGTAATTTTAACCCTCTCACTATCCAATGCTTTCCTTACTGTTGCACTCACTGGAGTGGGAATAGTTATTTTTACCCCTACGCTATCCAACGCTTTCCCTATTGTTGCACTCTCTGGAGTGGGAATAGTAATTCTAACCCTCCCGCTTTCCAACACTTTCCCTACTGTTGCACTTTCTATAGTAGGAATAGTAATTTTTACCCCTACGCTATCCAATGCTTTCTCTACTGTTGCACTCTTTGGAGTAGGAATAGTCATTTTCACCCCTACGCTATCCAACGCTTTCCCTACTGTTGCACTCACTGGAGTGGGAATAGTCATTTTTACCGCTACGCTAACCAACGCTTTCCCTATTGTTGCACTCTCTGGAGTGGGAATAGTAATTTTAACCCTCCCGCTATCCAACACTTTCCCTACTGTTGCACTTTCTGGAGTGGGAATAGTCATTTTTACCCCTACGCTATCCAACGCTTTCCCTACTGTTGCACTCCATGGAGTGGGAATAGTAATTTCTACCCCTACGCTATCCAACGCTTTCCCTACTGTTGCACTCTCTGGAGTGGGAATAGTCATTTTTACCCCTACGCTATCCAACGCTTTCTATATTGTTGCACTCTCTGGAGTGGGAATAGTAATTTTTACCCCTACGCAATCCAACACTTTCCCTACTGTTGCACTCTCTGGAGTGGGAATAGTAATTTTAACCCTCTCACTATCCAATGCTTTCCTTACTGTTGCACTCACTGGAGTGGGAATAGTTATTTTTACCCCTACGCTATCCAACGCTTTCCCTATTGTTGCACTCTCTGGAGTGGGAATAGTAATTCTAACCCTCCCGCTTTCCAACACTTTCCCTACTGTTGCACTTTCTGGAGTGGGAATAGTAATTTTAACCCTCTCACTATCCAATGCTTTCCTTACTGTTGCACTCTCTGGAGTGGGAATAGTAATTTTTACCCCTACGCTATCGAATGCTTTCCCTACTGTTGCTTTCTCTGGAGTGGGAATAGTAATTTTAATACTCCCGCTATCCATCGCTTTCCCTACTGTTGCACTTTCTGGAGTGGGAATAATAATTTTTACCCCTATGCTATCTAACGCTTTCCCTACTGTTGCACTTCCTGGAGTGGGAATAGTAATTTTTACCCCTACGCTATCCAACACTTTCCCTACAGGTTCACTCCCTGGAGTTGCAATAGTAATTTTTACCCCTACGCTATCCAACGCTTTCTCTATTGTTGCACTCTCTGGAGTGGGAATAGTAATTTTAACCCTCCCGCTATCCAACACTTTCCCTACTGTTGCACTTTCTGGAGTGTGAATAGTCATGTTCACCCCTACGCTATGCTACGCTTTCCCTACTGTTGCACTCACTGGAGTGCGAATAGTAATTTTTACCCCTACGCTATCCAACGCTTTCCTTACTGTTGCACTCTCTGGAGTGGGAATAGTAATTTTTACCCTTCCGCTATCCAACGCTTTCCCTACTGTTGCACTTTCTGGAGTGGGAATAGTAATTTTTACCCCTACGCTATCCAATGCTTTCCCTACTGTTGCACTCTTTGGAGTGGGAATAGTAATTTTTAACGCTACGCTATGCAACGGTTTCCCTACTGTTGCACGCTGTGGAGTGGCAATAGTAATTTTTACCGCTATGCTATCCAATGCTTTCCGTACTGTTGCACTCTCTGGAGTGGGAATTGTAATTTTTACCCATACACTATCCAACGCTTTCTACACTGTTGCACTCTCTGGAGGGGGAATAGTCATTTTTACCCCTAAGCTATGCAACACTTTCCCTACTGTTGCACTCTCTGGAGTGGGAATAGTAATTTTAACCCTACCGCTATCCAACACTTTCCCTACTGTTGCACTTTCTGAAGTGGGAATAGTAATTCTAACCCCTACGCTAGCCAATGCTTTCTCTACTGTTGCACTCTTTGGAGTGACAATAGTAATTTTTACCTCTACGCTATCCAACGCTTTCCGTTCTGTTGCACTCACTGGAGTGGGAATAGTAATTTTTACCCCTACGCTATCCAACGCTTTCCCTATTGTTGCACTCTCTGGAGTGGGAATAGTAATTTTTACCCTTCCGCTATCCAACGCTTTCCCTACTGTTGCACTTTCTGGAGTGGGAATAGTAATTTTTACCCCTGCGCTATCCAATGCTTTCCCTACTGTTGCACTCTTTGGAGTGGGAATAGTAAGTTTTTAACCCTACGCTATCCAATGCTTTCCCTACTGTTGCACGCTGTGGAGTGCGAATAGTAATTTTTACCGCTACGCTATCCAATGCTTTCCGTACTGTTGCACTCTCTGGAGTGGGAATAGTAATTTTTACCCCTACGCTATCCAACGCTTTCTATACTGTTGCACTCTCTGGAGGGGGAATAGTAATTTTCACCCCTAAGCTATCCAACGCTTTCCCTACTGTTGCGCTCTCTGAAGTGGAAATAGTAATTTCAACCCTCCCGCTATCCAACACTTTCCCTACTGTTGCACTTTCTGAAGTGGGAATAGTAATTCTAACCCCTACGCTAGCCAATGCTTTCTCTACCGTTGCACTTTTTGGAGTGGCAATAGTAATTTTTACCCCTACGCTATCCAACGCTTTCCCTACTGTTGCACTCCATGGAGTGGGAATAGTAATTTCTACCCCTACGCTATCCAACGCTTTCCCTACTGTTGCACTCTCTGGAGTGGGAATAGTCATTTTTACCCCTACGCTATCCAACGCTTTCTATATTGTTGCACTCTCTGGAGTGGGAATAGTAATTTTTACCCCTACGCAATCCAACACTTTCCCTACTGTTGCACTCTCTGGAGTGGGAATAGTAATTTTAACCCTCTCACTATCCAATGCTTTCCTTACTGTTGCACTCACTGGAGTGGGAATAGTTATTTTTACCCCTACGCTATCCAACGCTTTCCCTATTGTTGCACTCTCTGGAGTGGGAATAGTAATTCTAACCCTCCCGCTTTCCAACACTTTCCCTACTGTTGCACTTTCTATAGTAGGAATAGTAATTTTTACCCCTACGCTATCCAATGCTTTCTCTACTGTTGCACTCTTTGGAGTAGGAATAGTCATTTTCACCCCTACGCTATCCAACGCTTTCCCTACTGTTGCACTCACTGGAGTGGGAATAGTCATTTTTACCGCTACGCTAACCAACGCTTTCCCTATTGTTGCACTCTCTGGAGTGGGAATAGTAATTTTAACCCTCCCGCTATCCAACACTTTCCCTACTGTTGCACTTTCTGGAGTGGGAATAGTCATTTTTACCCCTACGCTATCCAACGCTTTCCCTACTGTTGCACTCCATGGAGTGGGAATAGTAATTTCTACCCCTACGCTATCCAACGCTTTCCCTACTGTTGCACTCTCTGGAGTGGGAATAGTCATTTTTACCCCTACGCTATCCAACGCTTTCTATATTGTTGCACTCTCTGGAGTGGGAATAGTAATTTTTACCCCTACGCAATCCAACACTTTCCCTACTGTTGCACTCTCTGGAGTGGGAATAGTAATTTTAACCCTCTCACTATCCAATGCTTTCCTTACTGTTGCACTCACTGGAGTGGGAATAGTTATTTTTACCCCTACGCTATCCAACGCTTTCCCTATTGTTGCACTCTCTGGAGTGGGAATAGTAATTCTAACCCTCCCGCTTTCCAACACTTTCCCTACTGTTGCACTTTCTGGAGTGGGAATAGTAATTTTAACCCTCTCACTATCCAATGCTTTCCTTACTGTTGCACTCTCTGGAGTGGGAATAGTAATTTTTACCCCTACGCTATCGAATGCTTTCCCTACTGTTGCTTTCTCTGGAGTGGGAATAGTAATTTTAATACTCCCGCTATCCATCGCTTTCCCTACTGTTGCACTTTCTGGAGTGGGAATAATAATTTTTACCCCTATGCTATCTAACGCTTTCCCTACTGTTGCACTTCCTGGAGTGGGAATAGTAATTTTTACCCCTACGCTATCCAACACTTTCCCTACAGGTTCACTCCCTGGAGTTGCAATAGTAATTTTTACCCCTACGCTATCCAACGCTTTCTCTATTGTTGCACTCTCTGGAGTGGGAATAGTAATTTTAACCCTCCCGCTATCCAACACTTTCCCTACTGTTGCACTTTCTGGAGTGTGAATAGTCATGTTCACCCCTACGCTATGCTACGCTTTCCCTACTGTTGCACTCACTGGAGTGCGAATAGTAATTTTTACCCCTACGCTATCCAACGCTTTCCTTACTGTTGCACTCTCTGGAGTGGGAATAGTAATTTTTACCCTTCCGCTATCCAACGCTTTCCCTACTGTTGCACTTTCTGGAGTGGGAATAGTAATTTTTACCCCTACGCTATCCAATGCTTTCCCTACTGTTGCACTCTTTGGAGTGGGAATAGTAATTTTTAACGCTACGCTATGCAACGGTTTCCCTACTGTTGCACGCTGTGGAGTGGCAATAGTAATTTTTACCGCTATGCTATCCAATGCTTTCCGTACTGTTGCACTCTCTGGAGTGGGAATTGTAATTTTTACCCATACACTATCCAACGCTTTCTACACTGTTGCACTCTCTGGAGGGGGAATAGTCATTTTTACCCCTAAGCTATGCAACACTTTCCCTACTGTTGCACTCTCTGGAGTGGGAATAGTAATTTTAACCCTACCGCTATCCAACACTTTCCCTACTGTTGCACTTTCTGAAGTGGGAATAGTAATTCTAACCCCTACGCTAGCCAATGCTTTCTCTACTGTTGCACTCTTTGGAGTGACAATAGTAATTTTTACCTCTACGCTATCCAACGCTTTCCGTTCTGTTGCACTCACTGGAGTGGGAATAGTAATTTTTACCCCTACGCTATCCAACGCTTTCCCTATTGTTGCACTCTCTGGAGTGGGAATAGTAATTTTTACCCTTCCGCTATCCAACGCTTTCCCTACTGTTGCACTTTCTGGAGTGACAATAGTAATTTTTACCTCTACGCTATCCAACGCTTTCCGTTCTGTTGCACTCACTGGAGTGGGAATAGTAATTTTTACCCCTACGCTATCCAACGCTTTCCCTATTGTTGCACTCTCTGGAGTGGGAATAGTAATTTTAACCCTCCCGCTATCCAACACTTTCCCTACTGTTGCACTTTCTGGAGTGGGAATAGTAATTTTTACCCCTACGCTATCCAATGCTTTCTCTACTGTTGCACTCTTTGGAGTAGGAATAGTCATTTTCACCCCTACGCTATCTCAAGCTTTCCGTACTGTTGCACTCACTGGAGTGGGAATAGTCATTTTAACCCCTACGCTATCCAACGCTTTCCCTATTGTTGCACTCTCTGGAGTGGGAATAGTAATTTTAACCCTCCCGCTATCCAACACTTTCCCTACTGTTGCACTTTCTGGAGTGGGAATAGTAATTTTTACCCCTACGCTATCCAATGCTTTCTCTACTGTTGCACTCTTTGGAGTGGAAATAGTAATTTTTACCCCTACGCTATCCAACGCTTTCCCTACTGTTGCACGCTGTGGAGTGGGAATAGTAATTTTTACCGCTACACTATCCAATGCTTTCCATACTGTTGCACTCTCTGGAGTGGGAATAGTAATTTTTACCCCTACTCTATCCAACGCTTTCTATAATGTTGCACTCTCTGGAGGGGGAATAGTAATTTTCACCCCTACGCTATCCAATGCTTTCCCTACTGTTGCACTCTCTGGAGTGGGAATAGTAATTTTAATACTCCCGCTATCCATCGCTTTCCCTACTGTTGCACTTTCTGGAGTGGGAATAGTAATTTTTACCCCTACGCTATCCAACACTTTCCCTACTGTTGCACTCCCTGGAGTTGAAATAGTAATGTTTACCCCTACGCTATCCAACGCTTTCTCTACTGTTGCACTTAATGGAGTGATTATAGTAAATTTTACACTTTCCGCTATCCTACGGTAAAAATATTGTACATATTTTAATAATATTACATATATATATATATATATGTATTAACAAAATATTTTGTAAACATTTTTTTTACTTACATTAATTATTTATTCATTTTCAGGGTATTTAAGTAGTTTGAGTATGCTTAAGTTAATTATATTTATGATTTCATTAATTATTAATTAATTTAAAGCATTTTAAAAAATTCCATATTTTGACTAACTATATTTTTTACATCGATATTTTTGATTCGATTTTTTTGTACTTACCTGTTTGGAGATAGGAGGTCGATATTTTGGTATTCTATATTTTTACCTCGATATTTTTGTAACTCGATATTCTTTACATCGATATTGTTTCAGTGATCCAAAGAGGACAGCCGATACCTTACCCACCCCCTGCAGGTGACAGGAAGGAAAGGGACCATGGTTACACCCGAGTCTGGAGGCAAGCGGACGACCAGAAACATATTACACTTCAAAAGGTGCAACCTTTCTGCCTATACCCGAGTACGAGAGCCTGACTGGAACATAGGCTCGTCAAGTCAAGAAGGAAACAGTGAACAGGAATATAGACAAGCGCTGGAAATTGACAACGCGAGAGAAAGTAGCTCGCCTGACCAGATACAAGACAACCGACCACGAAGAACCATTCGAAGACCTGTTTGACTAATCGAAGAACTCTGAAATACAGCAAACACTTATAATACAAAGAGGGGAGGTGTCATGTCGTTATGCCTGACCCTGATCCACAGACAGGGCAGGCAGGAAAAGGAAGGGCTAGGGAGGAAGCGGAAGGGGAGGGGCAGTGGAATATAGACGGAGGAAAATAAAGGAGGTCTAGTACACGAGCTCCCGTGTCCAGTGTCCTTTATTGAATTAAGGACAGTAAAGTGACATTTATGTGCTTTAGAAGCTACTTAAATTAATAAATCAATAAATTACCAGCTCAGTTTTCTGGTATTTGTTTTCTACCCAAGCTTGCTGTATATTTTGATAACGTTGCAGGGTTGTTATTCAGCATAAACGCAGTGATCGCAGTTTGACATGCAGCCTCTTTCTGTAACAGCAGCATTCATGTGAATAATTTCAGAGGACCCCTTGATAATTCATTATCTCTCCAACTATGCATCTAAGGAATAGGTGCAGTAGAGTAGCTCCCCTGACCACTGTCGCTTGAAGATTGTTGCTATCTGCTGGGACACAAAGGATCAAATTAAAGATACATTTTTGATCCTCTGTCATCCTGATCCCCGGAGAATTATTTGAAGCACAGATGCTATTCGAAGAGGTGTCTCTGGAGCAACCCATGCAGCTATAAATGCCCTTCTAATTTCACCCTCCTGATTTTTCCGCATTTGAAGAAACTAAGATTCATTGCTAGGAGAAGGTGAGTTTTTCAAAATCCACAGGCATAGGAAAGGAACTGCTTACCAAGAACCGAGGGTTAGGAACTGTTTGAAACTTGGTGCTCCCTGACACAGTTCTTAACTCTTAATAATTCCAGGATCAGTGCTTTAAATGGGCCGGGACTGTCTAGTATAGAGTATTGGCACTTTTTTATTTTGAGAGGTAGAGTACTGGCATGTCTCAAGAGAGACATAATACTTTTAATTGGAGAGTACCGGCATTTCTCAGAAACAAGCAGGTACACTGGTACAGAGTAGCTGCATTTCTATTTTACCATTTAAAGCATTGTCCAGGATCAACTGTTAAATTGGATTTACCACATCATAATAGCAGGCTGGTTTGCTCCACTGTTAGTGAGAACCAAATGTATGCAATTATTTCGCTATATTGATCCCGCCTTTCTTGAGATAAGAAATCCCCCCTCTTTAGGTGTTCAGGCAATTCACTTTAGGGTCTTGCCTCTACCGGAAATAAATAACGCAGGAGGGCCGATCACATTGTATGTTTGTAATCAACTATATGAAACACATCCTTTGAATCAACTCTGATGAGTAATTTCAAAACTGAAAACATCATGGAGTCGAGCAGAGGTACCACATGCTGAAGCTCGGGTCCTAAAAAACGAAATGGGGGGGACTATGCAAGTGACATCACACTTGGTGTCACAACCCATGACCTCACAGGAAGTGAAGTTTGATCTCAAGACCTCATATATATTTAGCAGGTCTATCATTAGTACATTTGAGTGTGTTACAATATTTAACAAATGAGATTTTGCATCGGGTTGTGCCAAAAAAGTGTTGCAACCCTGACACAAAATCTGGGCCTCAACTTTTACATTCTTTTTAAATCCTCCCACAAAGAAATTGGCAACAAGGATAAATGTGGCAGTACATCTGTTCTACTTCACTGGTTGCAAAGTCTGCATTTTAAAATATCTTATGTGGTTAATGCACCTCCCACAGAGATCTTTTTCTGGCAATTAAATCTCAGGGAATAATAATGATAATGGTAAGAACTCTGCAGGTTAATATATTTGATGGACCGATGTGTGTTTTGTCTAGTCCCAGTTTGGAATCAAAGTAGCATAAAGAGTTAATATGTCTCCTGCAAAGCACATTATGTAACACACAGATTACACATTTTTATTTTATGTAAATGTGTAAGTGGGCTACTGCTTTCAACACTGAGATCCTTTTGTCACTTGCTGTTCATAAATTGGAATCCTTATAAAATTGTACAGAGAGCTATGAAGGACATGTGGCTCTGACACCTTGTAAACCTCACTGTTTTATGTAACACACCCTGCACATTGATTTACACACATACAATATATTGTATAATGTGTACACGTGATGTAAGGTGTTAAGACACCCTGCATTGGGATGAGCAGCACTATAGAACTATAAAAGAAGTAAAACAATAGAGATTTTTATATTATTATTTGTTTAAATACTGTGACAGACCAACACATCTGATAGTCTTAAAGTGCATGCATATCTCTTATATATAGGTAATTAACAGAGTCAAAAGCATGTCTCACTTAAGTACCTGTGAATTGATAAGCTATGTGCCTTTGTTTCCCCTGCATTCCATATAGGTTTGAGGCTACCTATAGGTCCCAGGCCGGATACTCCAACAAAAGGATGCCTTATGGTATCTTAACTTTAAACTTTGTTATGGGTCTAGCTAGAATCTGATAAGCCCCTGCACATTGTTGCTCGGAACCGTAACAGACAACATGCAGTTACTACTAAATGTGTCCTGGTATCTGAAAATTACACTTGGACAAGTTTAGCATATTTCTGTAGGGTCCAACCTCTTGCCAGGGTAGACGGTGTCCACCCTGTGAAAAGAGTGAGTAGCGTGTGCCCTCAACTCGTGCATTGATCTTGTGATACAGTCTCCCCATGTGAGACTACAGACATGAATATTATAAAGCCTCACAAATTTGGACTACCAAAATGAAAACAGTGCAAACATGTCTGTGGAGGATACTTATAATTTTGTGAATTTGGAACATCCATCAAAAATTGGCATATGTACTTACTGTCCTCAAGTTTAGATTGTATGAATACACTTTAAGTAGGAAGACGAGGTATCTGTCAATTTTTGGCGTATGCCAGGTATCCACCAGAAATTGGCGATGTCTTATCCTTCATATTTAGAGTGTTATGTGTACACTTTAGGTGGGCAGGGCATTCTTCAATTTTTGCAGATATCACACATCCACCAAACACAAGTTACTCCTTGGTGTACGACTGGAACACATAAATACTCTGAATCCACTTCTAGCATGCTTGAGGCCATGTACTTTATGATGTATTTAGGTTCAAAAATATATTTTAATAGGTAGACATTCTTTGTGCTATCTTGTTTTTTTCATCTTTATATGTGCAATCTATATATTTGAGTTCTGCAATTCTACATCCCACCGTGAAGTTTCTGTTTTTCAAGTCATTGTAGACCCCAATATAAACAGATCCTGAGTAGGTCTGGGTGTTTCAGAACTTAAGGCTTATGGTACAGTGTCTTCATTCAATCCTGAGCAATTCCATGGTTACTGCATAATAATTAAAACGTTGCCACAGCTTAACAAATAATATGTAGGAAGTAGTCTTAAATTGAACGCTGTTTACAATTAAACTTTGGGGTGCACTTCCCTTCTAAAAAACACACTAAAAGAGTAAAAACAAACTTATAGTGAGCAATTCCACACCAAAAGCATATTTTGGTTACCTAAGTCCACATGTGAACAATTTGTACGCAAACCTCATCTATTGATGGTGCCCACTATTAAAAATTTTCTGAAAATAAGACTTTTAGTGGATGATGCCATGCTTAATAAGTGGTCTAACGAAATGTACCCCCGGTAGAATAATAAATGTCTGAGTCACAAAAGTATCTACATTTGACGCAGGAGCACAAATAGCTTCATTTGCAAGTGCTGTCCCTCTTTGTCAACCAGCCTTATTTACACCTTTGTCCTTTTCTGAACTCCTCACGGATCGACTTATGGCCGTACAATCCTATGCTGATGTAACTCAGGCACATATTGCAATTTCAGCTTCGCCAATCATGGAGTCCCACTCTGTAACTCTGGGCAATAGCTTGCTTAATCTCCACAACGGCCCCCACAACGCTAAGGATGCCTGGCCTCCACCTTGGGGGTGCCCAGGATTGGACGCCTCACAGGGAAAGTCAGGATGGGTTCCACAGCGGTATTCGTACAAGCGCCTACGGACCCTTGCGGGTGAGTAGTGCGCTATACAAGTATCAATTTACATTTTTTTTTACAACAGCTAGGATTCTTGAACCCTACTTGGCCAATGATCATGCTCGGATCTCGACCAATATCTTTCATTTAAAGGTCTAAAGCATATTGCAAATGGAAACTCTGTATCTACTATTTCATATTCTAAAATATGTAATCTTGATCTACAGTCTGCAGAGAAAGTCAAGAATCTTAAATTTATTTTACATTTTTATGCAACTTTTGCAGAGTAGATCAGCGGAGTGGCAAGCATCTGGGGCCAGCTTTAAAAAAAGTTCACGCAGCGCAAGACATCATTCAGCACTACGCTGAATGAAAGAGAGAAGGTATGAATGTGCAATATCTATCATATTATGGTGTATTTTTGTTCTCTGCCTGCGCTGATACACAATCTGCAGCCTAGCGCCAATGCAGGCACCATTGCACCATGGAGCACGGGCGCCTGCACTACAGACAGAAGAATTTTTGTGCAGGAAGGCACATCTTCACAGAAATGACGAGAAATAAAGATATCTCTCCTTGTTCCACCTCTGGTGATGCCTTCTCATGTCTACCAGAGTTGCTTCAGCAGACATGGGAGGATGCCTGGGAATACCCACGCTCCACTCATGTTACGCTTCCACCAAACAGAGTAAAGCGAATCAGCGATTTGCGTTGTCTTGCATCACTTCATTTACCATGCACACACCACACAAGGTAGCCTTGCATGGCTTGGTAAATCTCAATTTAGTTTTTGTGTTGACCTGCATCTCCTTGCCTGGCACATGGGCAACACAAAACCTCAATCAATCTGGGCCTTGGTATTGTTAACTTAGGAAATGATAGCCCATCCTCTATTGATTGCAGCAAAAGATTGTGCATTGATTGGTGGCAGGGCTGAACTGTCCATAGCAGGCATCAGGCGTTTGCCCGGGAGGTGTTGAGGGTGTCCTGGTTTTGTAGTGGTGTGGGCCGATTTTGTTGCTGGGGGCCGGTTTCTTAGGGATTCTGCAATATCGGCCCTTAGTAACAAAAGCAGCAGTGCTGGAGGGCGTTTTTATTTAGCAACAGTGCGTCATGCTTCCACTATGTCCTCTCCTGGGGGGTCTCCACAAAATTGCCAGGGCTGCTTTGGATTCCCAGTCCGGACCTTTTTTGTGGACCTCTACAGAAGCTTGTCTAGTCTATTGTCTGAGCCCTCCTTTCTGTATCAGCTTTCACAATCGCAAATGAAGCCATTTAGACCATTCCTGGTATGAAAAAAAGGAACCATTTTCTTCAGCTAATGCAGAAGTGCATTGGCTACTGGTGTTTCGAATGGTATCTTTATCTTTAAAGGTGTTAATAATCTGTGCAGTCTTTATCTTGCATTCTACTGTTTATCAGGACTGTAGGGATCATTGTGTAATGGTCATCAAAAGTATAGTGAACAATCCCAACCTCTTACCTTTTTCAACCCAGTTACTCAATGATGATACATAGGTTAGGAACCAGCGAGGAACCAGTGATAGGGGAAGACACTAGAGACTGGTTCAGAATGGTGCTCAACTGCCCACAACAATTGCAATAGTAATGGCAATGCAGGCAGGGGTGGCTCTAGGCTCATGGCGGCCCTGGGCAGGGAGCGTAGGTAGGGGCCCGGGAAGAGGGGGTCCGGGTGGGACAGAGCCCCTGCCCGGAGCTCAAGAAGGTGTTTGGAAGTGGAACAGATCCGGAGGCCCCCAAATCCCTGCCAGGGGCAGCCACGCAAATATGTATCCATCCTCAGAGGATTATTATATTAAGGATATATATTGGCGTGGTGACCCCTGGGGTTTGGTGGCCCTGTGCAGGAGCACAGCTTGCACTTGCCTAAGGCCGCCCCTGATGCAGGGTCACAGCCTATTTAAGCATGGGTATACCTTTTGGGAGGACATTTCTGTTTTGTGAGATTTGTGAATGAAGTCCTAAGCAAATAATGGCACAATTGGTGATATTTGACAGCAAGCCAACCACCTAAATCAATGCCCAAGGTTATGTTTGCCCAGTGAAGCATCATCACAATTCAACTTAACCCTTTCGATGCTGATGACGAGCTCAGCTTGTCATCACCCACGGGTGTCGTGTGCTGATGACGAGCTGAGCTCGTCACGGTGCCACTAAAATGGCAATTTCCAGCACAGGACGGGAAAACTGCCAGCAGCCATGTGGTTAAATCCAGTGCTTAATTTGTGCCTGTCTGTCTGTATGTGTTCTCCCTTTCGCTCCTCCCCCTTTCACTAAAACTCTCTCTCACTCTCCCTCTCTACTGACCCACAGTTTTATTATTGTTCTTTATTTATGAAGCGTTTCTTGCTCAGGTACTGTTTTAGGCCTGATGTGACAATGTCACTGATGAAGGACATTATGTAATCAGCCCAAAAAAAGAGCTTTCAGGAGTACTAGAGACATAGGGCGTTGGCTTTGCCCAAATGTTGGTAGACAGGATTACATGTTTTGATTGGTCAGAAAATGTTTACTTCGTCTGAAAGAGTGCTAGTCCTGCAGTCCTATTGGGTTACTGTGGCTTAGGCAGTATACCTGTGTCTGCCTTGCTCTGCCTATGCCCAGTGACGGTCTGATGTCATTTTCCTTCCTCATCTAAGTAGAATGTTGTGGATGTCAATGGAATATAGAGATGTCATACGCCTTGTACTAAGGGTTGGGGTAGTGTAGCAGTTGGTTTCCTGCTGCAGTCTCTGATGGATGAGATCTTCTTTTTCTGTATGGAATAAGCTTGGATGTTCCAACATCATCTCTGCCTTGTCGGATCTTTCTTATGGAATACCACAATTAACATGGTTGATCCTTCACCTCACATGTCCACCATGTACAAACGTGATGATGTGACGGCTGCTACTTCAATCACGTTGACTGCGGAAGAGTTTCACATCACCTAACATGTCCATCATGTGAAAAGGTAAGACTTGGCCATTTTAGATCCATTTACCTCATGATGCAGCTGATTTTTATTCATTCATTTTGTGTTCCAAATGGGATCAAGCTTTGCCCAGATGTAGCGTTGGCACTGTATCTATTTTCCAACTTTTAATATGGCTTAAATGTTGACTGGCTAAGTTGCACATGCACACAAATCATGAATTTAGAGTATTACCCCGCATGTTCTGTGACCGCTGTCTTGTTGGGTGGGCCTAACATGCAAGCTGTAGCAATTTACAGGCAGCGACATGTTGTACATCTTACACCAGGGCCTGGGATCCTTGTGGCAGAGCAGAATGACTATTGTTTTGCCATGGTTTATTCTAGGGTCCGGTGCTACAGAAAAGAAAAGGTCGGAAGTGCACAGGTTCTGATGAGAAAGAGGAGAACTGGGGAGTGGGAAGTTAACACTGGGGATTTGATGCTAAAAAAGAATCGAAAATCTTGGACCACATAATTTTGGCAGAGTGTCTGCTGAGCATAGACAGGTGTAGTAGTGGATTAGTATTCTTATAGCTAGCAGTGTGTCTCTTTTCATAAACTGAGGGTCACATGCTGAATATGGGGATATTCCTGAGCATATATATATAAGAGTTCATAGATTGTGGAGATGAGAGATGCTGCTTCGCTGTATGGAGTTTAAAGGAACAAATCTTAATTAAGGATTACGTTTATGTATGTGTCTTCACTACATTGTTTTGGAGATGAGCAGAAGCTATTTCTGATGGATACGCTTCATCCTGGTATCCGGTAAATCGGCAAGCAAAATGACCAACATATCACCCCTGGAAAAGTTCAGTATGATCACCGATCTCACAAAAGCCAGGTTTCATGCACAGAAGGGGCTCAAAATAATGATTTGAGGACTTTCTTTAATATGCTGTGAGTACTTATCCCTTACCTTACACACCTAATGGCTGTTCACTAACGTTTGGCTGACGCAGGCAACATTTGTAAGTCACATTTTGCTGAATGTTCACGAAACGCTGTTCTGGGTTCGAGGTTCAGGTCTGCGTGCATTGACAGAGTAGTCTATAAAGAGGCGCTGGAGTCGGTAACTTGTAGAAAAATAGTATTTATTAACAAACCAATAAAAGACCCACTGGTGCATTGCAGTAAAGTTGTATATCGTTTTAGATTCCAAATGGATTTTTCCAATTCATGCCCTTATATAGGTACAATCCACATTGCCCTTATATAGGCATAGCTATCAAGCCCTTATTTAGGCATAGTCCATGCTACCCAAACACAGGCATGGCTACTTCCATCCTTTCACCAAACGTCACAACAATTTCTTGGAAAACCAGCTTAAGCTGTTAGGAACTTCCCCTTGCTTGAATTTTGATTTCTCCAAGAACTCAGTTACTTTACAACGAACAACTATTCCCCAGAGGTTAATTTATGATGTTCATATGTCTGACTTTACGCCAAAGATGGCATTCCTAAACACCTTCAAGGTATAAATATACCTTCACTTGCTATGGCAAAGCACGGTGGTTCGGAGCAGTTTGACACCTACTTGCCCAACGCAGCTCGCTACAGCAAGTGCTGAAGGAAGCCGACTCTCCAGCTGACACACTGATCAGGAAGCTGCCCTCCTCTGCTGAGAAATCCAGCACCAGTGTTTCTGACTCCCCTTGCAGGGTGTTGGGAAATTGAGTCCTGAGACAGAGATACCAGACCTCCTTCATTCTAAGGTATGGAGCTCATTAGAACCTAGAGAAACCTTTGGTAGATTCTTGGCAAAACTAAACCTATTCAAAAGACCATACTTACTTCTTCCCACGTTCTAGACTTAGGTTAGGTACAATGGGGTAAACGTATTTTAGAAGCAACAGTTGAGTATTTTAGACTATGTTATTTATGGATGTATTTTTATATGGCTTAGAAACCATACAATGCTCTTGCAGTATTATTTCATATTACTGTTTACGCTGTACGCTTTATACTTTGCTATCTGCCTAATGATTGTAGCAGTTCACCTCTCTTGCATGAGAAAGAAGACTGTTCAATAAACCCATTTTATTGAAAACGCCGTCTCACTATTTCTTGGCAACTCTGTAGAAACGAAGCATGCATGATTGACTGAGTGAAATACTTATCTATTGTTTCCACAACTGAAGATATTTGTTCCAGTCCTACGGAAACAAAATTGTCATGTGTATGCGGTTGTCAGAAACGAATCCCTTCTTGTGAATTCGAGAAAGTTTCTAGAGACCTCTGAGCTAGCTGGCACTCACTATTAAGTTAGTATATTCGATAGAGACCTACTGACCTAAGTCCTACGTCATATCTATAGGATATACTATGCAAATGCGCAGAGCCTAATGGGAATATAGGAACTACACTAGATGGCGCCCAATGTTTGGTAAGGCACTAATTTAACGCTAGATACTAAAGTAACTCAATCGTGCTTTTCCCAGAGACCCCTTTTTTCCATAAATGCTCCAGCAGACGACTAGAGTGGGTAAAAGGATAAAATATCCACCATAGCTGAGTAGGATGAATAATCCTATGTATTAGCTTTTTGGTTTATTCAACGTTGAAGGATACAGTGTTCCAAAATATTGTGCACCTTATCTTTGTTTCCTTGAAACTGGCTCTGCAAACTTTCAGTCAACAAAATGCCGGACGGCAATTACCCTGAGAACGGTGGAGCAGCAGGTAATCCAGCAGCTTTTGACACAACAGGCTTTAATGAAGCAGACGAGGATGCTACATGCATTCCTACAAATTAAAGGAAAGCCATCAATACAAAACTTATAAAAAATGTCCTAACATCGTGAGGTGGTAGGGTAGTTTTTGTGATAGAGGCATTTGAATATCACCAGACAGAGGTATTCTATTCATGGATAGTCTTCCCCGAAGCAAATCCAATAACATATGTGTTCCACTTCTACAAGGAAGATGAACCACCAACAGAATACATTCCTTTTGAGGATATTGAAATTTCACCAACATAACAAGCATGCACTCTAGTTTAAAGGCGCCTTAAAACATATAAATCACATTACCAGGCTCGGTCCACTAGGTAGACCAGGAGCAACATGGCCGGCCGGCCAGCTATATACCACATCCTGAAATTAATTAAATGTCAGATGCGGATGTATTAGCTCAACTCAAAGAGCTAATCAAAATCTATAGACAATTGGTTCAATATGTCATGCGGATGCTTACAGTCCAACCGGCAATAATGATTCCACAACATCCACCTTACCAGGGGAACACAAATAAAATTACACCACAGACCCTTCATTCAGTCGTTGGTAAATTACCAGCAAAATGGGAACAAATTCCATTCTGGATATCTAAAATAATTACTCAAATCGAAGCAGTATTTCCTAATACTACTCCTCATGAGAAACACAGAATTCTAACAATCTGTTTACCAATGGGGATCGCACCACATCTGTAGGACTGCGACACTTGAGTTACAGTCTTTGCTGCAATCTACACTAAAACACATGGTGTTCCATCTATGGCGGTAATACCAGAAGTCCTGAAACAGATTCAAAATTAATATGTGGCAGAGCCTGCTTTAAATCTGGGTAAGAAATTACTGAAGGATTTCAAACAGGTCTCAACAATAATAATAGCGAATATTAAAGGTGAAGCAGCATCCGTGGCGATCCGCCAGAAATGAAAGGAATTTGATGTAACTGAGCAACCACATGAACTAGCCTGAATAATTGAAAAATCCTATGAAGAATTAGGCAGAGACAGTCTGGGAGGAAGTCCTGAGAAGGTCTTTACTAAAAACACTCCTACTCTTCCTAAAAAGAAGTGGGAAAACACTAAAAAAACTTCTAAAGAGAAGCGTTCTCATTCCAGGGGTAGGTGTCCTCAAAAGGAGCCCTCTGAAAGGAGGTATAACCTCAGGAATAGGGATAATTTGAGAAATCCTGATAGATATCAAGATACTGATACACGTTGCTCTCTTACCTTTCAGACTTCATCACAATCCGAAAGAAGAGGACGGTCAGAACACAAGGAAGAACGCATGAAGTCCAAAGACGATCAACACGTTCAGAAAAGCAAGAACGCTCAATTCACCAAAAAGAAGGTAGTAGGTCTAAAGATCAGACATGCCGAGGATCTTGAGGACACAACTCAAGAACGGGGAATGGTCTCAGACAATGTTCGACAGCGCAGCAGAAGTCACCATTGGATCATCTGGAGACAGTGGACTTGAATGAATACATTCAAGTTGAAACTGAAGATACCAGGGTTAGTTATCCATATAAGTTATATGAAGTTACACTCCGGATGGAGGGAGACATAACAAGAAAAATAAGAGCACTCTTTTGGGAGAGACTCTCTTAGGGTTATGATATTCTTCTCGCTGAACAGGACTAGCCACCAGAATTCGTCTGGGAGTGCCCACATGGTAAAGACATCATTATGCCAGCCTTCTCCAACCACATTCCAATTCATTTAAAATATACTTATGCCAGGAAATGGGAAGTTGTCAGGCTCCATCATTATACAAAAATCATGTAGGATGGGATGAGGATTCTCCTCACCATAAAATCCAGTTAGAAAAACAACCAACTGCACAAAGGCAGTATCCAATTAAGCAAGAAGCTAAAAAACAGGTCAGAGAGATATTAGATCAACTTGAATACCAAGGGGTGATTGAAAGATGCACCTCATCCATGAACAATCCTTTGTTTCCTGTCTCTAAACCAGACAAGACATATCATCTAGTATTGGATTACAGACACCTAAGCTCTTGTTGCAAAACTTTTGCAGTACAAAATGCACATAGTGCAGCATTAAAGAATAACATTGTGTGTAAAAAGTATACAACCTCTTTAGATATTTCTAATGGTTTGTTCTGTCAAAACATTGCACCAGAAAGTAGGTATTTGACCACTTTCTCAATTATGGGGACACAGCATCACTTCTGTCGTCTCCCTCAGGGATTCAAGAATAGTCCTAGGTTATTTTCAGCAAGGGTAACAGAGTTACTACAAACATATGATGACAGAGCTTTGTCATATGACATCTATCTAACAGACAATGATTTGGACAGGCACTTGAACCGGGTGAACACCATTATACTGGGCTTCACCTCTGAAGGGTATAAATTCAATTTTAAGAAATCAAAAATTGCCCACCTCAACGTCCTTTTTCTAGGATACAAATTTCCAGGTGAAGGCAAAAGCCTCGCAGCTAACTGTTTAGAAAAGTGTGTGCTGCTCCAACCTCCAAATAACACTGAAAAACTTACAGTCGATTCTAGGTTTCCTGAACTTCGGAAGAACATACATTCTAAATTACGCAGAAACCTCTCTACAAATTAATCATACCTGATTTTAAAACAAATAATTGGACACAAAAACACACAGAAATTTTGCGTTCATTGCAACCAGACATGTTAGCTACAAAACAACTTACAAACACGCGTAAACGTACGCAACTAGTGATCCGAGTCATCCCAGGACAATGCGGTTTCACAAACTTAACTTTCAACAAAGGAGAAAAAGTACCAATAGCTTACAAATCACCCTTGTACACACAAGCAGAAATGAAATTCACTTCTACAGAAACAATTCTGACAGGGGTTCAGACTGCAGTAGCAAAAGAGAGAGCCCTCGCACAGGGTAAACGCATTATGGTCGTTACACCTGTACCTGCCTTAGAGGCAGTAACAAAAGCGAGCATTCCAAATGCCAAAGCATTGCATCCAAGATGGATACAATGGGTTAATCCCCTTGCTGCAACAGACGTTGAATACGTTTTTGATCCATATCTGAAAACACAAGAATTTCTATAATATGAACAAGAGTGTCCTCTGCCTACTGAAATTCTGCCTCTAGAAAAATATGAATGTATAATTTATACTGATGGATCAGCTCAGCCCACTACAGGAGGGTAAACAAGCTTATAGTGCTGCATGCACGATCGTTAAAGGTCTCTGGCGAGATGGAAAATTCCGACCAATGGTCACTGTAACCCAATCTCTAGGAGATTGTATAGCTCAGCGAGCTGAACTACAAGCATTTAAGAAGGCGCTTGAAAATACTCATCGCGAATTCCCCACACTCATAGTGTGCGATTTGTATTATTGTGTTCAATCTTACGATGAATACTTGCAGAACTGGATTCAAAAAGGTTACAAATATGCAAAAGGTGGCACAATCAAGCATAAGTTGCTTTGGGAACAGGTAGTTCAGTTACGACAAGGACTACAAAACACTCACGTGATACATACACTGAGTCATCAGCGTGATGGCGTTCATGTTGCAGGGAATTCATTGGCTGATAAAGCCGCAAAGGCAGCTGAGCAAGCGGCTTCCGTAGCTGCAATCACTCATTCAAAAATGAAAATAGACGGACAAATAATGCAAGCTGTCAATACTTCAAGCAAATACAGTGGTAAAACATTACCGAAAGGCTTTCCACTCAAATACTCATACATAACTGATGCAAATAATGTTCTGCTTGCTCGAATCCCTGGAGTGGGGAATAGAGTGATTCCAAACATGGATCATAGATTAGGACTAATTTTAGCAGCACATGAAGGGCTTGCCACTGCACAAGCAGGTGTTTCTGCCACAGTGTCATTATTAAAACAGAGATACTGGTGGCCGTGCATGAGGAAACAGACTCTAAACAATGTTTTGGAATCTAAAATCTGCCAAAAGATGAAAGTCTCTACAGTGAAACATCCTGCGCCCCTGTAAATTTCAGACAAACCATTAGCTTGTGTTTATCTGGACCAGTGCGGTCCCTTACAAAGGGATGGTAACTATAAATATATCATGGTCGCAGTGGATTCGTGTTTCAAGAATCATTTGGATGTGGCCTCAGTGCTCGGCTGACGCTCGAACTGTTTTAAAACATTTGCGAGTCTTTATCGCCACATATGCAGTCGGCACGTTACATTCTGACCAGGGTCCTGCGTTTAGCTCTCAAGCTTGCAAGGAGGCTATGGCCAATCTGGGCGTTGCATTGCAGTACTCTAGTCCATTCCATCCTGAGGAAAATTTGGGTAGTGGAGAGAAAAAAACGGGACATAAAGCAATATATAACAGATAGCGTATTATGCTCGGGTAACGGGTGGGTCAAACATGTAATAAGTGTCCAACATAATCTTAACAATCTGCCAAGAAGTTCTCTAGGGGTATCACTCCATATGAAGTCCTTCTTAGGACCAGAATGATACTATCGGACCTTGATTGTCAGACTTCAGTGGTAGACCAAAAACCCTTTGATATCAAAGATCATTTGGCTGTTTTACAGGACATAAATGAAATAAGAACCAAACAAAGTAACGTGTTCCTGAAGCCAACAACCACTGAAGATAAACCGACAGTCCCTGCAAGGCCTGTCTGGGTACCAAAGATTGGGGATCTAGTCAGAGAAAAAATCGCGGACAAGAATGAATTTGGGCCTTCTTACAGACAACCAGTACCTGTCCTAGCAATCCACGGATCAAGAACAGTATTACTGGTGCCCCTTGCTGGAAAGAAGGAGAACAGGTTTGTGTCGATCGACCTGGTCAAACCACATCATGTGGCTGATCATAAGCAGTAGGCCAAGTAGACTCCAACGATGTAGCAGATCCCTGAATATGGCTACTATCCAAGAGGTTCAAACTGAGAGACTCATCACCTTTGAAGAATCTGCAGTGCAAAATAAAGGACTAAGCAACAAAGCTATGGAACTTGTACCTCTTGAAACCCAAATAACAGTTCATCAAGAAACGCCTGTCTACAATGAAGTAGCATCTGCCTACACAAATGTAACAAGTGATCAAGTGGTTCCAGCGATTTCAACGAATCCTGATACAATCCCAACAATTGACAGAACTGCCTCTGGCTATGGCTCTGGCGAACCTGAAATGACACCAGTGAAAATAACCTTTAAAGAACATGCAACAGAACTTTTTCATCACCTAGAAAAAACTTATCTGGTTTCACCATGGATTGAACTTTAGATTGTGTTGGGTGTGCTTTTTCTTCTACTTTGGTTGACTCTAGTAATAACTTTGGGAATGTTGACAAATGGAAGATATGTACAAAAGGACACAGTAAGTAAGAACGTCAACTTACTCCTCAAGCCACACAAATCATCTCAATGTGAACAAAGAGACTTGTCATCAGTGAACATCACAGCTGTTCCTATACCAGGGTGTATAGCTTGGGACAGAACTGATTACAACATTTTTGGCCCTGAGGAGCTGTAGAAGATTTCACACCGTTCAAGATTTCCTTGAATGACTTTGTTTCATCCAGTTCCTTTTCTGATGATTGGAACTTCGAGACTGTTAATAATCTGATGTGTGTGCCCTAGCCAAATTTTTATCTTGGGCCTGGGCCATCCGAGCCAGAAAGCTAAAACACTCTGTTTAATTCTTTTTAAAAAAAGGATATATATTCTAATAATGTTTCATTTTTTATCACCAAGGGCTATGTGTTACTGAGCTAACAAAACCTAGAGGCTTTTTCTCGATTGGGCCAGAGATACAGAATTCCTCTTTTTTAAGAAAATGTAAAAATGTAAACTGTAAACTTATTTTTATATCACTGTCTTGCTTTTATGATATTGAATTTTTATCGAAATAAAGCTTTTTGACTTGACTTGAATAATCTGATGTCAGACTTAGAAATGTCTGCAGTATTTTCTAATCATGAATATTTAGAAGGTTCGTCAGATTATGAACACATGTATTGTTATAATCACTATGGTCATCATTTCTTGCACAAATCTGCAAACCCTAGAAATGTATTAATGTATAACCAATGGTAACATTGTCCTACACTGCCAAAAGGTAGCTCAAAAACATTTAATGGCAAGTTTCCATACTTTTCAGGTTTCAATGAATCAAATCGAGAATCTATTTACTTTAAAAATGTAAACAAAACAGGATTGAAAAGTATGTTAACAAATACCAAAGAAATTTATTATACAGCCTTTTAAGCTCAGCTGTCTACACTAGGTTTTGTTTCTTGGAAAGACAACATTGAGACAAAAACTGTCTGGGGCACAAAAAAGATTGGCAAGTGCAGGGGATAGAAGCTTTATTTAGAGCCTGCATCATCCCTGAGCAAATTATGTTTTTGAATGACACTGTCCAACAGACGTCTTGTCTTGGAATAGCCAAGAAAAAAGACATGAACAAACCGTCTATACCGAAACCTAGACCTGATAGTAGTAACACGTCAGAGGGGGAGGTCGACGTACATACTATTTTGCATCACAACAGAACAGATCCTGATTGGAAAAAATGGTTAATCTGGCCCACAGACACAAACACCTGTCAAGATAGATTCCTGAATAAAACACTGGGGTTCAAATTCAATAGGCCAGATCCAAGATATCTTCAGAGCAGCATCCAGGAATAGTAACAACATACAGTGTAGGGATGCTATGCCTTGAATGGCTACAGAAATCTACACTTAAGGATGTAAAATAACACTTATCTTTACTTAAAGATAGCGCTGATCTTAGAGAATTCTTGCTAGGACCAAGAACACCGCGTCATAAACGTTTTATATATGCCAGTATATATGCTGCATATAATGAAACATGGAAGATTACGCAATTAGAGAATGCAGAAAGAATATGAGAAATTGCTCTATTAACTTAGAGAAATCTCTCTCTGTAGTTGACAATGGGTTAATGACTCTGTCGTTCAGGATATATTCTTTGGACAGCATAGTATCTTCTGCCATAGACATCATGGAACAGGACTTGGTCATGTTGCAACATGGTCAGTCGCAATTACGTTCTATCGTGCTGTTAGGCTGGACGTTACAAAACCTTTGTTCAGGAATGTGCCTTGGCGTTTAATCAATACTAAGTCAGTGTTTTCAGAATTTAATCTCACTGATGAACAGATCAAACTGACACAGAGGGGAGCAGACTATATGGTGCTGAGCATTGAAAAACTGGAAAGATTGCCATTAACTGTCACTGAAAGACCAGCCACAGAATGGATAATACACGGAACAATCACTCTGCCTGTTACAATTTTCGATTTTCAGTATTGCCTAAAACACATACCAGCAGGCACATATGAAAGGTTGGGTAAAGAATACACCAAGACATCCTGGGAATTACCATACACACAAGGATGTTGGAGTGGGAGGAAAGAAGTGTTTCTTAGTGGTAAAAATTGTGAATTCGCACTAAGCGGTTCTCCCCTTGGTCAGGGTATTGATTTACACGGGGCCTGCCATGGTTCCTCTAACAACTTACCCTGCCACCTGCAGGGTTCACCAGCTGCAGTGATTGATCCAATTTTTGGACAGCTTTCTAATGGAAGTTACCTCATGTTGAATGATCACAGCTGCTGCTGTGGCATGTTGCCAGGTTTACCCCATCTAGTAACTGTGTCAGCCAGGGTCACTTGCTGTATGCAAGTATTGTTTCCTAAAACCAAGACAGACCCGGAGTCGCCTTTATGACCTTAACTGAACATCTCTTCTATACGAATTGATACTTTGAGCAGAATGAAAGCCATTCTTTTGCAAAAAAACGGAGCCACTGAAACGTATGATCTGCAAGTCGCAAGGCCTTCTGGAGAGATACATGCCCTCTTAACTACAAATTGCCCTATACATTTTTCAGGAATGTTAAGTCGTATCTTAAACATGTATGATATGAGTGGTTTTGTACATGTATTTAAGACAGTATTTTCAGGACTGTTAGGACCTTTTGAATCAGTCCTAGGAATATTTTCAAACTTCGTGCACTCTGTGTTTGGTGGATTGCCTCTCATTTTGGGACTTGCTGCGGGGATACTATTTTTGCTCCTATTGCTGCGATATGGCAAGTCAATCCACAAGCGACACCCAGTTTACCGTGGAGTCGATTCTACTGGCGATAAAGTGTCATGAGCGCATCGTCCACATTTTGGGACTACCTCGTCTACGAGAATTGAATACCACATGGTTTCTTTCATTCTGACCAATTTGTCAAGATTGCATCTTACCTGTTCTCCGATGCCTGCTATGCGGAGAAAAATGCATGCTAGACACCTGTCTGACACTCCCATCAGTCATGCCAACAGATGTTGATACTTTGCTTTGACCAGTAACGGCTCATGCACTGTGTTGCCCCCAACGGCTACCAATCCTGATGATGGCATTTATTGAGATCTCACAGATGCAAAATGCTACTGCTGAGGTATGATAAACGACAGGCACACAGGTACCACCTAATTTGAACATTGCTAATGCAACCAATGCGGACAGCGATGATTCACATCTATGTGCATTCGATCTTCTTAACGAGGTAATCCAACTTTCACCTACAATGGTAGACACATTTTTTACAGACTTAGAAGATTTGATGTTTTCTCCATCCAATAACACTGACTTTTGATTTGGCACGCAGTGTTCTGAGAGACTCTGAATTCGACCTTCATTTTTTCAAAACAAAGTTCTAACTTTGGAACTCTTTTTTCTATGATTAATCTTTGTTTTCCACATTTTTTTTTCGTTTTTGGTACAAAGTAATCTGCTCAAAGTATAACTATTCATAGAGAACTAGAATTCTTTGAAAACCTTCCAGAGACAATATTTGACCTTGTCCACATGTAAAACAGTTTATGTTTTCTGACATGAAATGGTTTCGGCACTTTTTTCTTCTGTATATAGGAGACATTTCATAAATGTATTTTCATGATTCATTCAGATTGCATTTTCAAATGTCAACTATATGCTTGGAATGAAACATTGCTTTAAATGCATACAGCACAAATGCTCTTTTCGTGTACAACCAGTACCAATGCATTTTTATCAAATTTGGGTGGGTTTTTAACACATCATGTTTAGATATGTTTACTGTGTTTAGAACTTAGTATTTTAATAGAAGTCGTACATAAGAAAGTGGAGTGGGTGTTGTATATCCTTTTAGATTCCGAATGGATTTTCCCGATTCATGCCCTTATATAGGTACAATCCACTTTGCCCTTATATAGGCATAGAAATCAAGCCCTAATTTAGGCAAAGCCCATGCTACCCAAATACAGGCATGGCTACTTCCATCCGTTCACCAAACGTCACAACGATTTCTTGGAAAACCAGCTTAAGCCGTTAGGGACTTCCCCTTGCTTGAATATTGATTTCTCCAAGAACTCAGATACTTTGCAATAAACAACTACTTGCCATGGATTCATTCATGACGTTCATATGCCCGGCTTTACGTCAAAGATGGCATTACTAAACACCTTCAAGGTACAAATATACCTTCACTTGCTATGGCAAAGCACGGTGGTTCGGAGCAGTTTGACGATCTACTTGCGCGACACAGCTCACTACAGCAAGTGCCGAAGGAAGCCAACTCTCCAGCTGACGCACTGATCAGGAAGCTGCCCTCCTCTGCTGAGAAATCCAGCTCCAGTGTTTCTGACTCCCCTTGCGGGGTGTTGGGAAATTGAGTCCTGAGACAGAGATACCAGACCTCCTTCATTCTAAGGTATGGAGCTGATTAGAACCTAGAGAAACCTTTGGTAGATTCTTGGCAAAACTAAACCTATGCAAAACACCATACTAACTTCTTCCCACGTCCTAGACTTAGGTAGGTACATTGGGGTAGGTGTATTTTAGAAGCACCAGTTGAGTATTTTAGTATATGGTATTTATGTATGTATTTTTATATGGCTTACAAACCATACAATGCTCTTACAGTATTATTTCATATTACTATTTACGCTGTACACATTATACTTTCCTATCTGCCTAATGATTGTAGCAGTTCACCTCTCTTGCATGAGAAAGAAGACTGTTCAATAAACCCTTTTTATTAAAAACGCCCGTCTCACTATTTCTCTGCAACTCTGTAGAAACGAAGCATGCACAATTAACTGAGTGAAATACTTATCTATTGTTAATACGACTCTGAAGATATTTGTTCCAGTCCTAGGGAAACAAAGTTGTCATGTTTATGCCGTTGTCAGAAACTAATCCCTTCTTGTGAATTCGAGAAAGTTTCTCGTGACCCCTGAGCTAGCTGAAACTCACTCTTAAGTTTAGTATATTCGATAGAGACCTACTGACCTAAGTCCCACGTCATATCATTAGGATATACTATTCCAATGCGCAGAGCCCATTTGGAATATGTAGGTAATCCCTATTTACTGATTCTTAAATACCGAATTTTACCGATTCCATATTTCAGAATCTGTAAATAGTATGTAAGTGAAGATTCTGTAAATTTTACCAATTCAGTAATATTCGGTATTACCGAATCGGTATTTACCAATTTGGTAATTCCCATTCCTTCCTATGGACCTGGAGGCCCGTAGGAATGAACGGGAGGCCATTCACTATTTCCGATTTGGTAAATACCGAATCGGTAATAGGGGAACATGTTCAAGGGTGGCAGGGTGTCACATTGACACCCTGTTGCTCCCCTGAATTGTGCATGTGTGCACATGTGGCGCACATACATGCCCTAAGGGCATGTTTGTGTGCCACATGGCACTGAGAAAAAAGCAAAACATTGCTTTTTCAAAGGGATTCGGTATTTACCACCAACTTATAGTTGGTGGTAAATAACAAATCCTTAAGGCTGAAATGCACTCACTTGAGTGCTACCTACATAGGCTTTAGGAATCGGTAATTTACCAATTCCTCAAAATAAGGAATCAGTATTTTACCGATTCCTTAAAATAACGAAGCAGTAAATTACCAATTCCTTATTTGCAGCCTTCTACATCTCAAATCCCTAAATACCAGTTGGTAACGATGACATTTACAGAATTTCACCGTTACCAACCGGTAATACCCCAACTACATATGGCCCCTTGGAACTACACTACAGTAAGAAATCCAGTAACCACCAACTCCAACCGCTTCTGCCCTCCCTTCCAATAAAGACATAAAACATTCTAAGTGACCTAATGCATTCTACATTACACAGGGAAGTGGAAACTATGGTAACAGAATAAATGAATACAACTTTATTGGTGCATAGAAGTAAGAACACACCACATGTAAATTTTTTTTTACACAAAAAAAGAAAACAAAACTATTCTATGAGAGGAGGAGGAGCTACGCCACGAACCAAGATGGCCGCATAAGCTCCCGGCTCCGCCGTCCTCCGCCGGCGGCACGTCTATCCTGTTATTCATCCTCTACCACGATGCCTGATGCCAACGGTGCCGTCCCGGACTCCCTACCTTATTCAGCGACTGAGTTATGTCGTGTCCCATTTTCGGCCTACTCCTGGGCTGCCGCCGGGATCTCGATTTCTGAACTGTCCGAGTGGGAACTGATCAACATCGGCTGTGGGACCGAGATTGTGGCCGGTCTTCCGGAGGTGATTAATTCTTTCCACTTTTGACTCGTGATCTCGTTGATGGATGGTGCCGGAGAGGAGACATCGTGACGTGCTGTGATCCTCCTGCACCGTGGCTGGGGGCTTTGTGCCTGACCCTCGTTTCCCGGTCCGGGGGCTGACGGGCTGCACCCACGGCCGGTGACTGTGTTGAGCGTGCCAGTTTGGGGCACCCCTGTTGTTGAGATCGCTTAAATGTGTGCCCGGAGCCCGGCGATGTGGGCTGGAGATTGTGTCCCCCCCATCCTTTGGGCCCCGGGATGGAGGGGACGGATAGCGCACACTCATTGAGTTCCGTACTGGCAGCGATTGGGGCGCTCCGCTCGCAATTCACCGTCACATATGTCTCCCTGGCGGCATTGCTTGATGATGCCTGCTTGCGACCGGCCACTGACGACGCAACACCTGAACAGCAGTTTGTGGTCCAGTCGAGTGATTTGATCCGCCATCTTCAGGTGCCCGAGCGGCAGCCCGACTTTGCTCCTCTGGGAGTCGACCTCACTTCTCCTTTGCCCGCTACAGTGCCTGGTCCTCCCTTCACGTTTCCTACCCGATGGAATATTATCGCTGGAGATTCTGATCGACAATGCCGAATCTCAGGGTCCTGTTCAAGGGAACTGCCATTTTTCTTCGTCCTGGCCCGTCTGTATAGCGGAGGCCGCCATTTTGTGTCCGGACTTTGTTCCACCTTCAGTGACTCGGACTGCCATGGTCGCTTTGTCTGCCTCTGGTCGGCTGTGGCTTGGTTGGCGCGTGCTCCGGAACAGATTCGCACTGGACAGGGCTGATTCCGACTTTGAGTTGTTCTTGCTCCTCGCCACTGATTTGGACCATCTGAGACGCTTCCACTGATTGCATTTGCTGTGACTTTGGCGATGGATCTCCCCGGGACACTTGCTGGGTTGACCTCTACTTTCCTGGGATTGCTCAGTTCACTTTTGCCGGGATTGCACCAAGTATCTTACCGGGCCTGGGGTGGGGTGGGGGGATTTCTTATTGGTGACTGTCCTCCCCGTGATAATGCTGAATGTTTGCTTTGATTGATGATGATTGTGCCTTGGGGAGGTCACTGCCGGCGGGGGGTACCGGGTGTCCGGGAGCGTGTCTATTTCTCTCCTCCTCTACTTCTTGTACTTTTTCCCTTCTGTGGGGCAGTTCCGGGGCGACAGGCACGCTGTTAGTGGGTTAGGCCGTAGCCATTACAGGGGTGCAGAGTGGCGGGTGCGGGGGGGGGTTTGTTATTTTAGTTTGTTTTGTTCTGTGGTAAATATTTTACCGTATACGAGTTTGCCATATAATTTCAGACAGGTTACAAAAAGATAGCTCAATCAAATGAGAGGCAGAGTCCGTGGTGTCTGAGTCATAAGGGCTTTAATCATAAATGACTCGAGTCAATGGAAATCTATTCCACCAATACAAGGGATCGGGTATGCAATGATGGCAGGAAAAGATGTCGACGATTTATTAACAGTACATGACATATATAGTAAAATGACACAATAGCATTGAATACAGTAGGCGTGACAAGTGAAATGTATATGATATATAACGTCACAGAAAAGTGTCATAAGTGGGTGGATGCTTAGAGAATTCTTGCGGAGTCAGCTGAAACCTGTGGCCTGGATGCGCGCGCAGCTAATATGACGTGTGATTGACGTACATCTGGAGGAAGCTAAGGGTCTGACTTTTAACACTAGTAGAAGAGACAGTAGTCTGGCATGTCAGATCGACCTGTCCCTAAAACATATCTGATATCTTGTGTTTGGAGGATGTTTAATCTGGAGGAAAAGGTCTTTCGGGCAGAGGCTATTCTATACTGAATGTATGCGTGTCTGGGTGCAATGCTCGGAGCCAGGGGCCTACCATGGTAACGGGAGCAATTAATTTCATGAGGGAGGACAGGAAGGCTTGGCCCTTGCTCTGCAGTCGGGGATATGTTTTCGTATTTCACTAGACAGGAATGTGTTTTCGAGGAGCTGAGCTGGCTACGCTGATAACTTGAAGGCAAAATACTGTTTTTGGCAGGCAGACCAGGCCGAGCCGGGCACCGCTCGCTTGGCAGGAAGTAAGGCAGAGGTCAGGGATGAGTCTCCATGCTGCAGCTTTCAGAGGCAGAGGCAGAAGTATCTTGAAGACAGAAATCAGGGCCTAGCTCGGCAGAGCCAAGGAAAAACGTGAAAGTGCACCATATAAAGACGGTGGCACGGCATACTTAAGAACGGAAGTATCGATCCATTCATGGTGGATCTGATAGAGGACATGTTAACGTTGGACGCAAATGTATTTGCGTCTTCAGATTCGGTTGTGGAGGGAAATTACATGTACTTCAAGTACGTACATGGAGCCGTTGGGGTACACGTTAGGGGACACACTTGACCATAAAAATTCCAATTACCTCATTCCCTCCTTGTCCCCTACGGACCCTTCAAGATATATCAATTTTCATGAGACCATCTATTTGTTCATATAACATCATCTGTTCCTCTTTCTGTTTTCGGGAATGGGAACGTGCACTTGAATGGGGAACACATGCTGTGGCGCACAAGCCGCAAATCGCTGGCCCACATTGCAAACACAGACAACAACTGAATACTATGGCCAATATGATTCCTAGGAATGACAGTAGCTTCCATCCCCAGGCCGATACTACACTCCAGAGCCAACCGGACCAAGTCCAGGAGCCTGGATTCTGGTGTATCAGGTGAGCAATCTCGTGAAGTCTGGTAATAGCTTTATAGACTGATGGCGCGTTATTTGGAATAAACACGCAGCAACTGGATCCGATGACTCTACAAGCCCCGCCCCTATCGGCCAGGATGACGTCAAGGACAAGGCGGTTCTGAAGAACAACAAGTCTCATAGCAGACTGCTCCTCTGTTAAGTTGCCCAAAGCTGAAGAAGTCTCGTTCACTACCGCTTCGAGAATTCTGGTTAATCTGCGTATCAGTTTACTATTGGAGACAGTTCCTAGATAGGGAAAGAATCCTTTATTGAAATCAGTATATTGTTCCCATGTAGTTTCAGTCTGATCAACTAGTGGGAGATCTCTTTTGTGTCTAACAATATTAAGGCGGGAATTCCTGTGATAGTCAGATGGGGCTAGGAATACTGGTGGCAATAAGAATGCAATGAAACAGGTACCATCCCAGTCTGGAGGTAAACGGACATAAGCTGTCTGACCACATATAAAATAGGAATGTCGGGAAGCTTTGAATGTAGACTTGCCTTGATCACTGAATTCGACCACAGTAGTACAGTCACTGTGACCTAGATGTACTGAACCATTCTTTCTGACACATAATACACCTTTCGCTGGTAGAACTGATATGGATGGCAAGTCTGGACTGGTTTCTGACTGAACATTTAGAATCATGAGGTTAAGTGTAAAATTGCCTAATCCATACACTTTCTAGATCTGTCCCTGTCATTTGTGGAAGACCCTCTTCGTTCGGGAAACATGCTTTGTTCATGACTGTGTTCAGATTTCCCCATACCCAATTGCCTTGGGAAACCTTAGAGTCAGTGTCTATAGAAGATATTAAACTAAACCAGGCACCACAGGAACCATTATGTGTAAACAGGTAAGGAAAGAGAGGCAGAGCTCCCTTGTAGTTCTGATAGGGAGGGAGTCGGCCACATATCCAACAATTAGTAGCATTGTTGGTCTGATGAGAATGGTGTAACATACGAATGAATGTATTGTTGCGCAGCGCAAGTCGATATGACAATTCGTGTGGGGGTAGAGCACTAAACGTGTGCTCTGCAGTGTTATTAGAAGAATGTGCAAGAGGAAAGTACATGTATAGCATCCAACTCAAAACAATAATCGTAAGACTCAGAAAAAACATAATAAGTAATGTGCAGATACATCTGCTCCGGAGACTTTTACGATATTTTTGCTTCTTGGTCTCCTGTCTATCTCTCTATCTGTTTGGGTCTAACTTGTACATTGTCAGAACTGCCTAACCGCTTCACCCAGGAGGGGACTTAAACAATTAAACTGTCTGACTTACTAGACCTCAATTTCTGGCGATACTCCTCTTGGGGAGTTTTCTCTAGAAGGGGGAGTTTGGTATCAGTCACTGGTACGTGGGAGTTCTGGGATTCAGATTTTGGCGGAAGTCCATGGAACCTCTTAACGTGACTGGAGTGCACCCAACCCTTACGCCCCTCCAGTTTTACAGCAGTCCTGGTTGTTAACAAAACGATCTTCGGTTCCTTCCAGCGGGGCTTCAAAGGGCTCGATCTGTCGAAATTCCGAACGACTACAACATCACCCGGGACCAGTTCATGTGGCTTCACCTCGGTGTTGTCTGGGAAGGCTGCCGCGACCTGTGAACGACATGATTGTAGTGCAGACATCAAGGAAGCAAGGTAATCTGTCAACATAGTACTATCAACATCGGTAATTTTTTGCGGCAGAGGCGTCCCCCACATATTAGGAGGTCTACCGAAGACCACCTCATACGGGGATAGCCCTGTCCTAGAGTGGGCTACCATTCTCATATAAAAAAGAGCAACTGGCAGAGCTACTATCCAATCTACTCCCTTCTCTTTACACACTTTGGCAAGGCGAGTTTTCAGAGTCTGATTGTGCCGCTCCACGAGACCTGCTGCCTCAGGATGCCGGACACAGTGAAACTTCCACTGGTACCCCAATAGAAGCGAGACCTGCTTCATAAGTTTGGATGAGAATGGCGGACCGTTATCTGAATACACGACACGGGGCAAACCGTATCGAGGGAAAAACTCACGAACCAACTGCTTGGCAGTGGTCGGGGCAGTGTAATCTGGGACGGGATATGCTTCTGTCCATCGGGATAGGGCGCATACGACTACGAGGACATACTTAAATCCTCGGCATCTGTCCATCTGGATATAATCCATCTGGAGGACTTCAAAAGGATAGTCGGGAGGATGGAATCCACCTTGCTCTACGGGAATCCCTTTTCCTGGATTGAACTGACAACAGATCATGCAGGTACGTACTTTCTGTTTCGCTGCTGCTCGTAAATGCTTGTTGAACCAAAGGTTCTGTACACTGTTTAACATGGCTTTTTCTCCTAAATGTGCTGGACTATGTGCTGTGTTAATGATAACTTGAACCATAGAGTCGGGGAGAAACCATGTGATCTTTCCCCTCGTCATCCATCCTTGGTCTGTCTGGACCCCTCCTTGTTCAGCCCATTTCTTTATTTCATCTGGAGTGGCATGTGTCTGTATGTCGATGACATCTTGTGTGGGGTCCCTGACTGTCATGCAATGTGTCAGTGAGGTTACATCTGTCTTTGTCATGTCCGTCGTTTGAGTATGAGTCAGTGCTGTATGTTTCGCTGTTCGTTCTGCAAAGTCGTTGCCCTGAGAAATCTTGTCTGTGACTTTTGTATGTGCTCGAATCCAATGTACTCGAAAAATAAGCACACGGTCTGTGTTTGTCTGCTTGTAGCTGAGTGAGAACCGACAACGCTGTGCCATCGCGTTCTGTGACAAAAAGTGTAAAAGGTTTGCTGTAACATGGTGTCGCTAAAACTGGTGCTTGACATAAGGCTTTCTTTAATTCGTCAAAAGCTTGTGTATGTTCCTGTGTCCATGGGAGAACAGTCGAAGACGCTGCCTCCTGTGTTGTCAACTGTATAAGTGGTTTAGCTAAAAATGCATATTGTGGAATCCATTGTCTGCAATAAGAAGTGAGTCCAATGAAGGCTCGTACTTCTTTCTGTGTCTTGGGTTGCGGAAGATGTGCAATTAACTGAATTCGTTCAGGTGTCAGCTGCCTATCCCACTTGGACAGCAAGGGCCCAAGGTACACCACTTGCTGGGCACAGAATTGTAGCTTCGAAGGAGACACCTTGTGTCCCTTGTCCGCCAAGAAATGCAAGACTGTTAGTGATGCTTGTTCACATTCAGGTTCACTACGGGCGGTGATCAATAGATCATCGACGTATTGAAGTAGGGCAGTGTTGGCAGGCATGTGAATACTGTCAAGTTGTCGTTTTAATGCTTGGCTGTAGATGCTGGGGCTTTCTGTGAATCCTTGAGGTGCGCGTGCAAATTTGAAGCTTCGGCCATTTAAACAGAATCCGAAAAGGTATTGGCTTTCCGGGTCAATAGGGACACTAAAGAAGGCGTTCTTGAGATCGATTACAGTAAAGAACGTCGCTTCAGAATCAATAGCAGTCAATAAGGACGAAATGTCTGGGACCACGGGATATTGTGGTACAATGCATTTATTCAATTCTCGTAAATCAATAACTAATCGATAAACTGGAGGTGCATTTGGATCAGTACGTTTAAGAATTGGAATGATAGGGGAATTACAAACATTGGAGTCGGTTTCTACAACCACTCCTTGTGCAATGAGCTCAACAATGATTTTCAGTAAAGCCACTACAGCATCTGGTGGTAACTTGTATTGTCGGATGCGTGGTAGTACTACTCCTGGCTTGAGTGTGACACGATATGGAGTAATGTGCATACAACCTACATCAGTGGGGCCTTGTGCCCATAAATGTGCAGGAACATTCTGTAACCTGGGGTCAAAATCTCTCCATACATAATGTCCCTTAAAATCACGAAGGAACAACCTTACTCCTTCCGGAGAACAACAAATTACAGCTCCTAGAGCCTTTAGAGTCTTAATACCAAGTAAGTTTTCTGGACATGATTTCGTGAGCAATAAGTCTGTAGTACGCGACAATGGACCAACTGCAAGGGGAACTGGCTTTGATACTTCATTAACTATAGGCTTTCCTGAAAATCCAAGGGAAACATTCTGTGAGCCTGAGAGGGGTGCCCCTGGAACCTCGTCGTGACTTATTGTCGTCCTGCTTGCCCCTGTATCAATCAAAAACTTTCTATCTTTCCCTAATACCTGACTATGTACATAAGGACCTTCTTGATCTACAGGAACCTCAATAAGAGGCAAGCCAACCTCCCTCTCTAGGCTGTTTCATGTGTATTGCTGGTAATCGGGGTAGTCGGATTGTGCATACTGGTACATCTGCTGTGTGACATGTTGTGTTGCGGCAATGGGCTGTGGCTGTGGCTGTGGTACCGCTACGGTCTGTTGTGGAATCTGCATAGGCTGTATATTCTGTGGAACGTGTTGTTGGACCTGGTCCTGTCTAGGAGGACGCGGTCTCTCTTTAGTTTTACCTGTGGCTATGTTGTGTTTCAAAACTGCACAATCGTTTACATAGTGACCTGGCTGTTTACAATAGTTGCATATCCCTTTAACAGGAGCTGCTGAATTATTGGACTGTGTCGTACCCCTTTTATGACCGTCAGCTGGAACTGACTGAGCAACTAGTACTTTCATTTTCGTGTCTTTCATACGTCTCTGTTCGTGGTCATGTTCCTCCCTGATTCTGTTCTGGTGATACTGTAACATTTGTAACATTTGGGAAGGCGTATTAGCTTGCCATGTGCTCTCGACTTTCAGTACACGGTTCTTAACCTGGGGCAATGAATTCTCGACTAATTTGGATACAAAAAGGTGTGGGTATGACTCGCTACTTGTTTTCAGGCCACTATTAATAATAAAACATTTCTCGAATCGGGAATAAAAATCACTAGTGTCTTCGTCGGGTTTCTGTTTGCAGGCTGAGATTGCATCCCAGTCCTCCTTTTTAGTTGCTAACAATCTTGGCAAAACCTGTACTAACAATCCTGGTAATGCTTTAGTTTTTTCCCCAAGACCTACACCTGGGGTTCGACCAGTTTCTTCGGCTTCTAATGCAGCCCAATCAATCTTTTTGTCTCCCACCTCCCATTCTTTTTCTTTGAGTTTCTCGTAAATACCGGCAGGCAATAACACTTTCAATATTTTCATAATGTCGGGATAGGTGTAATCTCCCATGAGTAACATGTCTTTTATTTCACGGTGGAAACCTGCAGGGTCTTTATCATGACTGGGCACTATTTTCTTCATTTCCAATAATTCCATTTTAGTTATGGGCGTGTATACATACACACGTTCAAAGGTATCATCAGGGTTCCGGATTGGATGTATTTCTCGTAAAGGATTCTGTTTGTCTAAGTGATATGGTTGCCTGACTGGGGGTGGAACGGAAACAAAATGTGGAGTCAAGAAAGTTCTATATTTGTGACGTTGTTCTAAAATCGTTTCAATTAGATCGGTACCTAGACCTCTCCATCTTCTCAGGAGTAAGTCTTGCAATAAACTATATAACGGACCTGGATCAGATGCTTGGTTTTCATACTGTATAATGAGGTGTTGGGTCATGTATATACCAGCTAATCGCTGTTCTTCTGGAGTAAGACTTAAAAATGTTTGCACTACTGAATCGTCTTTATATATGCTGTCATCTCCGGCCCACTGTACTGCGGACCGGGCTAGTTCCTGATCACGTAAGGTATTGAGTTCGTGATAACCTACCCTTTCTTTCAGTACTTTATCAGTAGCTTGAAATATATGCTCAAGGGAACATCGCTCTGGTATCGGACAAAGGTAACGTTTCTTGTTTTCTAAACGAATGGGTCTATCGAAGGGCCTATCAAGAGGATACGGTCTAGGGAGTTTCTCTCTACCTACATATGCCACCATGTCTCCCCTCGCCTGTTGCGAGGTTTCTGCTGGGTTCTCTGGTTCTTCCTCCTCTGAGGAGTCCTTATCGTCTGACTCGAGTTGCCTTTCAGATTCTCGACGGACATGTATTGCTACTATTTCTTTACGGATCTTTCTAATCATAGCATGGATACATCTCTCTCTATCATGTTTACCCTCTGCAATATTCTGACTCCATCTTGACAATCTCTCCATCTCTCCTTGTGGAAAGCTGGGCTGATCTTGTTCCCTTATCAAACAATTAACCAAAAATCGCATTATTAAACCTTGAGTCTCAACTTTCTGATGTGCCACGGCTTCACCAACACACTCCGGTCTTTCTCCTGTTCTGATAAAATGATATATATTGTCTAGATGGTCTGGCATTTCTGGTAATAACATCAAATAATCTGTAACACGTCTTAAACGTAGGGACGCTAACAACATGGGTCCTGTTTTGCCAGGCACTGTGTCATATCTGCAATCTGTAAGCTGTTCTTTAAGTTTTTCGGCTGGGGCAGCTTTAGGTGTACGCTGCATTGCTAATTCTCTCATTGTCATTCGTTGTAACTGTGGTGGGGTGCGATAACCTCCTGTAGCACCTCCTGAGGCGGAGGCTTGAGCATAACCTGGCTGTAGGATCGGTATCTGTAACGGGGTTGGGCCCTGAACCGTGCCAGGCCCAAAAGGATTAAGCGGATGAATACCAGGGGGAACAATAGGGGAAGTGACAACAGGTGCGGGAAGTGGTGGGGGAGGGGTCTGCTGTTGCGGACCTGGGGGCAGATGATCAGCAGGTGGTACAGGTACATGGGCAGGTACATTGGTATATGCGGGAGCTACGTCGTCAAAATAGGAAGAATGGGAAATGTCTGCTGCAGTCTTATGACGTAATTTAGTCGGAACCAATGGAGGGGGCAGATCTTTCGGTTTTTCCGGGGTCGCCTTGGGCAAGCCCTCGGCCAGGACTGGATACAGTCCTGTCATAATGGCATTACTCTGTCTGTCGTGTTGTTCTATTCTGACTCGCTGTCCTTCTTCTAGTAGTTCTTTTTCTTTAGCTTTTTCGGAATCTTCTCTACTTTTCTCTACTTTTCTGAGCGCTTTCTCTGTCCGTCTATGTGATTCTTTACGCCATAATTCAATGGCATCTTTCTGTGACTGTCTGGCTTTCTTTTTCCACAACGCTTCCTCTACTCTCATGATGCACTCGGCATCCCATGTCCCTGTAACGGGCCATCTCTGATTCTCTGCTAAGTCTTTCGTATAATCCACCCACAAGTCTAGATATAATATGGCATCTAAGCCGTGCTTGTGGTACATAAAATGTCCAGGAGTGTCCCTGGGTGGGATGGGAACAGCTTCCTCAAGTATCCCTTTTCTAGTTCCTATCTGTCGTAATTTCGAGAATAAAGGCATCGCTACCTCGATCTAGACACTATACACAATAAACACAGTAAGAAAAATGCGAACAATCACTCATACCACGACATTAAAACACATTGAAACATTTTGGAACGAACAACAATAACTGGATAATTGAATACTAGATGCACTGCTAAACAGTACAGATACACTGCTAAAACAGTGCAGACCGGATCTGTGTACCCAAACCCGTCTTGACCGGACACAAATTAATGCACCCGTCTAGATGCATCCCCAGCAACGGTACTCACCGGGAAGCACGGAACGGAAGGCCTCGGAAACTCGACTGGACTGGACTGACGTCACTGCTTCTGCTGCGCACTACGCATGCGCCTCGACACTACAGGTGGGCCTCTCGATACCTCGGACACTGCTCTCTCGGCTGGGCTCTGGTCGGGATCCTCCGCACTCCTCACCGCCTCGTCTGGATGTCGGTCGCAGTCTCCGTCACCTCCGTAGGCCTGAGGGAGATACAGGAAATCCTGCAGATGCGCATGGGGTCCGTCACGGCCGTGGCAGGGGGCAAGGCCTGCGACGCATCACCGGCGCGTGGGGTGGGGGAGGGGTCCCTGTTCGGGCGCCAAATTATGTGGTAAATATTTTACCGTATACGAGTTTGCCATATAATTTCAGACAGGTTACAAAAAGATAGCTCAATCAAATGAGAGGCAGAGTCCGTGGTGTCTGAGTCATAAGGGCTTTAATCATAAATGACTCGAGTCAATGGAAATCTATTCCACCAATACAAGGGATCGGGTATGCAATGATGGCAGGAAAAGATGTCGACGATTTATTAACAGTACATGACATATATAGTAAAATGACACAATAGCATTGAATACAGTAGGCGTGACAAGTGAAATGTATATGATATATAACGTCACAGAAAAGTGTCATAAGTGGGTGGATGCTTAGAGAATTCTTGCGGAGTCAGCTGAAACCTGTAGCCTGGATGCGCGCGCAGCTAATATGACGTGTGATTGACGTACATCTGGAGGAAGCTAAGGGTCTGACTTTTAACACTAGTAGAAGAGACAGTAGTCTGGCATGTCAGATCGACCTGTCCCTAAAACATATCTGATATCTTGTGTTTGGAGGATGTTTAATCTGGAGGAAAAGGTCATTCGGGCAGAGGCTATTCTATACTGAATGTATGCGTGTCTGGGTGCAATGCTCGGAGCCAGGGGCCTACCATGGTAACGGGAGCAATGAATTTCATGAGGGAGGACAGGAAGGCTTGGCCCTTGCTCTGCAGTCGGGGATATGTTTTCGTATTTCACTAGACAGGAATGTAAATGTAAATGTAAATGTATTGGCATTTATATAGCGCACTACTTACCCGTAGGGTCCCAAGGCGCTTCGACCGCTGCGAAACCCTTCCTGGCTTCCCTGAGAGATGGTCCCTTAATGGGTATCTCCAGGGTGAGACCAGGCATCCCCGGCGGTCTGGTGGGGCCGTTAGTGAAGATGAGGCAAGCTAATGCCCAGAGTTGCCGAGTGTGATCGCTGATTAGAGTGGGCACCGAGGCGAGAGAATTATCGAGTCCGCTGACCCTGGTCCAGAAACCTGCCGCGCCGGGAATCGAACCCTGGTCCTGGGCCGTCCTCTGCTCTCGGGTCTGTCGCCTCTAACCAGTGAGCCACACTACTTCACATGTGTTTTCGAGGAGCTGAGCTGGCTACGCTGATAACTTGAAGGCAAAATACTGTTTTTGGCAGGCAGACCAGGCCGAGCCGGGCACCGCTCGCTTGGCAGGAAGTAAGGCAGAGGTCAGGGATGCGTCTCCATGCTACAGCTTTCAGAGGCAGAGGCAGAAGTATCTTGAAGACAGAAATCAGGGCCTAGCTCGGCAGAGCCAAGGAAAAACGTGAAAGTGCACCATATAAAGACGGTGGCACGGCATACTTAAGAACGGAAGTATCGATCCATTCATGGTGGATCTGATAGAGGACATGTTAACGTTGGACGCAAATGTATTTGCGTCTTCAGATTCGGTTGTGGAGGGAAATTACATGTACTTGAAGTACGTACATGGAGCCGTTGGGGTACACGTTAGGGGACACACTTGACCATAAAAATTCCAATTACCTCAGTTCTATGGTCCCTATCGCTCTTTTCCGGCTTTGGGAGGGTTCTTTCCTCTTTAGTAGGGTTGGCTGTCTCTTGGTCTTGCACCTTTCTCCTTTTTTGGTATCTTAACATACCTCTGTTTCTCTGTTCTTGGGAGGTGGGCTCTCTGGGGTGATACTTAGAAATGTTGCTTTCTGTGATATTGCTTATTGTCCAGTCTTACCACAGCGGCTGCCTAGATTACATAGTTGCTGTATTCGTAGCCTATCTCCGACTGTAAATGGGGTACGTACCCCTTGTCTCTTTTGTGCATTTCTCATGTAAGGTGTGATGTCCTTGTTGCTGCAGCCCCTACTCTTCTTCTAAAATTTAAAAATGAAAACCTCATATCCTGTGTTGCCAGCCTCACAGCCACGTCTGGTGTACTTTGAAATATCCTGATTATTGATTGGCCTAAGTTTCTCCTGCTCTTCTTGACTATCTTTGCGGCCGGCCATGATGGTTGTGGGCCTGCGCATGTATCTCCTGCTTTTTTGAATAAAGGTTTTCACAAAAAAAAAAAAAACTATTCTATGAGGTAATCCTCAAATTTCTTAGGCACTCCAACAATTCTTTTTTGTAAAGATGATTCCTTCCCAAGATAGTTACCCTCTTTGTCACACCCAACCAAATGATCTCCCACCTGCTCATCAGACCCAGAATCCATAATCGTCCCAGCAGAACACTCAGAATCCAATTTCCTGGAAGAACTGACATCACATTTACCACCACTCTCACAAAACAAAGTACCATCACTCTCCAATGTCTCCTTTTCAAAGAAATTCTCCTGTCCAGGCTTAAGTACAATAATGCTACTTTTATTCCACCATCCTTTGTTTTTCAATAAAACAGCAGAATCACTAACCCTTTCCACCAAATAAGATAAAGAACATTTTAAAGAACCTTTAGCTTGTTGAGAAATAGGTTTGATAACTTGCACCCAATTTCCCACTTCAACAGACTTGCATTTTGCCTTCTCATACGCATCATGGTAATTTTTATTCAAATTCCGAGATACACCTAAAATGTATCTCGCTTTATTAACACAACTCTCAAAGAATTGATTTGTACCATTTTTGACAAAATCAGGTATGAGAAAAGTTCTGCTCTATCTAGCCCTCATCAAAACATAAGGAGATACACCAGTACTTGAGTGAGGAGTAATATGATAACTCCAAATGTTCTCCTTTAAAAATTAAAAAACATCCAAATTATTGTCCAAAGCTGATTGAATTCCTTCTTTGAAAAATCTGTTAGCACGTTCTACTTGACCATTGGCCTTGGGCCAATATAATGGTGCTCTCTCTGAACATACTCCAATATTTTTTAGAAACGTTTGCATTTTAGCAGAAACAAACTGTACACCATTATCAGACATGATAATTTTAGGTGCCCCTTCTTGCTGAAAAACCTTATCTAAAAAACCTATCTCCATATCAGTATTAGGATGCTCAACAAACTTGTAGTACAATTACTTGGAAAAGTTGTCGATAACAACAATCTAAAATATTTTCTCTCTACCCATGCAATCATAAGGACCAGCAAAATCTATAGAAATTTTCTCCCAAGGCTGTTGAGGTATCTCTTGAATGCCCATAGGTTCTGTAGACACTTTCCAATGTGTATCTGAACAAATACACACTTTACAACTATCCACAAAGCATTCAACAACAGCATCCATCCCTGGCCACCAATAGTGCATTTTAACTAATCTTTTAGGACTAGATACACCAGGATGTCCAGCATGAGCCAAAACTACATGTTTGTTCCTAATGCCCATAGGTGGAACAAACAAATCATGTCTCATTAGCATGTTATTAACAATGGTAAGTTCAGTTGCTATTGGAGCAAAACTTTGCAAACTAGAATCCAAATTTTTACACAATGGCCACCCATTGACCACAAATCCTTTGACCTTATATAAAACCTGATCTTGTTCCAGAAAATTCACACCATTCTTTCTCAGAAATATCCATACCACAATTACCAATGGCATCTAAAAATGCTACAACACATTCATGAAGATCAATCATCTTCTCCTTAACTACACCCATAGGAGGAAGTCTAGACAAACAATCAGTTGTTACATTTTTCCCACCTGCAATATGCCTTATTTCAAAATGTATTTCTTGTAGCCGTGCTATAAGTCTTACTAATCTCGAGGCTGCATTACCAGCTCTCACTCCATCCATCATATATACCAAGGGTTTGTGATCTGTAACAAGAACAAAAGGACGACCCCACAATTTTTCTTTACATTTTTCCACAGCCCACACACATGCAAGAGCCTCTTTTTCAATAGTGCTGTAGTATTCCTCAGCTCCTCTAATCCCTCTAGAAATGAAAGAAATGACTCTCTCTTTGTCATTAACTGAGTGAACACCGCACCTAAACCTATAGCACTGGCAACCGTGACAAATGACTTACCATTAGAATCAAAAGTGTTGAGACCTGGTGCCTGCACAATAAGTCTCTTAACCTGATTGAACACCTCATCATGTACCTGTGTCCAGACAGAAGTTGTTCCTTTTTTTAGCAATTGCCTGAAAGGCTCGACTACCAAAGCATATCCTTTGACAAATCTAGCATAGTATTCCCCTAGTCCTAAAAAAAAGTAGTGAGTCTTTATCATAGGATTTACTTGCCTTATCCAAAGCACTCACCAAATCATCTTTGAGAAAAAACGATGGCTTGAAATTTTGTGACCTAAATAGTCAATCTCTTCAACCAGAAATTTACACTTGTCTTTGCTGACTGTCATACCTTTAGTTTCCAGGATATTTAACACAGTCTCCAAAATATTGTCATGTTCTCCACAGGCTTTTGCAAAATTTAAATGTCGTCTTGAAACCACTTTACACCTTTAAGACCTTGAAAAAGAGCCTCAATAAGTTTTTGAAAAACACTAGCGACTGATGCCAGGCCAAATGGAAGTCTTAAAAATCTATAAACACCAAATGGTGTAACAAAAGCTGTCAAATCTTTATAAGAATCATCAAGAAGCACCTGATGATAAGCTGATTTCAAATCAAAGATAGAAAAGTACTAAGCATCATTGACAGCAGCTAATAGTTCTTGAATTCTGGGTAGGGTATAGGTTTCAACAACAATATTTTTGTTGAAAGACCTAAGATCCACACACAGTCACAAATCATTATTTTTTTTAAGTGCGATCACGATAGCCGATATCCATTCTGAACTATCAGTAGGTTTAATTATACCTTCAGCCACCAAATCATCCAAATGTGACTTCCAATTCTCACGTACACTCAACGGAACCATACGTACTTTATGTTGAACTGTAATGTTTCCTTCTTTAAGCTTAATCCTGTGAGTAAAACCTTTTACTTGACCCACCTTATTTTGAAAGACAGCATTATGTTTAGCAAGAATACATTCAACCTTTGAATCTTCCATCATGATTGAGTTAACAGAAATATCTCTTAATCTAATAGGAGAATCTGTACCTGGACACAACATAACTCCCAATTTGCCTAGGTCATACCACCCAACAATATTCTTTCCATTAATAGCAACATATATTTTTGTAAAAATGTTTCTTCCTTTAAATTCTAGACTGTCTTCAAAGTACCCCAACATTTTGATGTCAAAATTGCCAAAAGCTTTGGGATTGATTGATATCTGTCTGTTTAAGATCAACATCAGTCCGATTTTCCTTAGAAAAAAACATCAGATAGAAGAGTAATAGGTGACCGTGAATCTGCCATGACATCTAAACTTACTTTTCCAATGTGAACAACACCCAAAGGTGCTTTAAAAGGTAGATTAACATTGTTGATAGACCATTCTGAAAAAGGAACATACAATGTTAAGAGTAAGTTATCCAAATCCTCTTGAACATTTGAAACAGAATTTACAGAAATCTTAGAAGGAGTTCTTATGGATTTGCATAAACTTTGAAAATTACCATGCTTATTACATTTAAACATTTTCTTTTTAAAGCAGGACAATCAGGAAAATTGGCAAGATGCGTCTTCGATCCACATCTAAAACAACTTATCTTACTACCTTTAATAACTCCTGGCTTAAATGGTCTTTGAACAGGTTGAATGGCACACACATTAGAAGAAGCATTAAGTTCCTCATTGGAAATAGCTCTGGATGATTGAATAGATCTCTCAATGCCTTTAGCGATTTCTACAACTTTAGCTAATGTAAGATTTCAACAAGTTAATAATCTTACCTGAACTTTCTTGGACTCACAATTAAAAACAAATGCATCCCTTATACAGTAATCAATATTAGCTCCAAAGTCACAATTTGCTGCTAAGACTCTAAGAGCAGCAACATAGTCTTCAATGGACTCATCCACATGATGCTTCCTTTTGTTGAAAGCATGTCATTCAATCATTGCATTAGGCTCATCTACAAACTGTTTTTGTAATCCCGCTGTTGCTTCTTTGTGGACGTCCCATCCTTCACCTTGACCAACTATAGGAATTAGGTTTTTAAATATGTCAATAGCCGCTGTACCTAAAAAAACTAAATAAAATAGCTTTTTTCCTCTTAGACGAAAACTTGACACCATCAATACCTAATAGGTAGTTCTCAAAAGTATCAAACCACTTTTTCCATATCAATTTGGGTTTTCCAGGAACTAGTAAAAAAATGGCAGGTTGATTACACAATTGTGAACCAGCCATTATAAACTGACTCTCTGTAAGTGAATTATAATAAATAGTGTGCACGTCACTGTAGAGTGCAGCAAATTATACCTTCTTTCCAAAGTGTGCACTTAACAAAACAAATTAATATTTATTTTTCAAGTGTGCACATCACTGAAATATACGCAAAATTGAAAAGGAAAATAGATGAAAGACTTTCCATAAACTGTCAAGTGGGTTTTCTTGTAGAGAGTTAAATTGAACAAAATTAAAGCGTGCACATCACTGAAATGCACGTAGTAAAGCAGAAAAATACACGGTAAATAATGTGCACATCACTGAAATGCACTAATGCGCTGTATAAAACACTTTAAATAGTGTGCACATCAGCTGAAGTGCACTCGACTGAACTTTAAGCTGCACCGTGTGAGGTATTGCAATGCAATGAAATACAAATAATCAAAACCAGCCTTCAAACAGCTCCGATAACTATTTTTCCAGGAATCCAATATGGCCACCAGGACATGGCTTACGTGTGCAGAGCATAGCTGGCAAGCCGATGAAGAAGAGTGTGACAGCGTAATAACTGCAGACGTCACACAGAAGCTTCAGCCAGAGATTCCTGCAGCACGCAAGAGATCTGCTCGAGCGCACTTGCAATTCAAATAACACACGAGTAGCGCCTCTCAGCCACCAATGGTAAGAAATTGTTAAACACAGTACCTTCATTCCGGCAAATTTCTTGTAATGTGGGTTTCTAAAGACCATGTAGTTACACTCAGGTAGCGAAATCCTCTCAAAGTAATACTTTAAGATTGTAGAAATCGAGGAGTCCAAATGAATAAAAAATATTGAAGACGAAGTCAGGAAACAAAAAATTGCACAGTGGGTCAGTAGTAACCACTCGTCACCTTTGTAAAGAGGCGCTGGAGTCGGTAACTTGTAGAAAAATATGTTTTATTAACAAACCAATAAAAGACCCACTGGTGCATTGCAGTAAGACATCCAGTAACCACCAACTCCAACCGCTTCTGCCCTCCCTTAAAATAATGACATAAAAGCATTCTAAATGACCTAATACATTCTACATTACATAGGGAAGTAGAAACTATGGTAACAGAATATATGAATAAAACGTTATTGGAACATGGAAGTAAGAACACACCACATAGTCATTATGACGTTTACAGTGAAAGACTGCAACGTGCACCAGACAACACGGGTCAAGCAACATAAGGTCATGTTTATGTGCGGCCACCATTTTTGGAGTTGCTTTTTCTGCAGCTTATGTACAAGGAATCAGAACGTACGTATCAAAAAGAGAGAGTGGACCGAATGTCCGTAGGGCCTAGTTCACGTCCCCTGGTAGATATAGACAAAATCAAGAAGAACTAGATCCCACAAGGAAGCTAAATGTTCATGTGCTAGAAAAAAACATTTGTTTTTAATGAAAACCCTCACCCACCAACCAACCCAAGGAATCAGAACGACATACTGTGGCAGGATTGGAAGGATAAGTGAGGCAATAAATGTTCTCATTACCATTACCAATAGAAGTGCACATTACTGTTGCTGTTTAAACAGTGATGTATGCAGCTTAATATGAACACACTTTTTAGGTGACATTACTTTTCTGTGTTGTGTTTTTGTCTGGGAGCATGCCCTCCACTGAAGCTTTGGTTGCAGCAGACAATGGGGATAATGGGAGTAGGCACCCAGTACACTTGAGGTCACCTAAAGAGGTTTTGGAAACTCCTGGGGAACTTGCTGTCCAATGGAATGAATGGAAGGAGTACTTCATGAACTACATTTCCAATATGGAAGACATTAGTGATTCCTTCACAGCAGAGAGAAAAAAGTGGATTCTTATGTATTTCTTGGGTCCTGAAGGGCCACATATATACAATCAATTTCAGAAAACTGAATGGAATGGGGGTGATATGGATGTATTCAAATGTGCAATTATGGATCTTGGTGATCACTTCACTATTACTGTGTGTATATCAGTTACAAGACACATTTTTTCAGAGGAATCAGAAAAAGCACAAAAGTATTGAAGACTATGTTCCAGCTTTAAAAAAAATGGCGATGTGCAGATTCGGGAAACTGCATGATGAACTAGTGTATGACCAAGTTGATATGTATGCCAAGAACACATATATTCAAGAGAAGTTGTGGGTTAAGGGGGGGGGGCAAACTGAAAGATATTATAGCAATGGTGAAGAAGACAGAATTGTGTCAAAGCTACGTTATCTCACGAAAAGAAAGCCAGTGACTCTTTTGGTAGAATATCAGATGGAAAGCAACATTCAGACAAAACAACGAACAGAATGGTAAAAGGAGTAAAGCAAAAATATGTCTGTGTACTTGTAGTCAGTGTTACAGACAGAGATTGTTATAACCACACCATTGCATTTCACAATATTTTAAATGTCATATTGCATAAGGGGGTTTTTTGGTCGACGACGTTTCGATGCCAAAGTTAAATGAGGGGCATCATCATCAGGACAAAAATATAGTCATTGTTGTCTTTAAATATTACACTGCCTTTTAACGCAATTCTATACATTTATACATTACATGGGAAAAAGGAGGAGAAAAAGGGAGAGAAGAATTACATGAAATTAGGCATGTTGTATTGGAAATTTGCAACCTCATCTCTTCCATTAAAACAGAGTATATTCATGTGCTCGTGGTGGAGAAAAACGGCGCATGGTGGAACTCAGTGTCCAGGATTGCGAAAGACAACAGGGAAATGACTTCATCGTGTAAGAGGAGTGTGGGTCACGGCTGTGCCCACTTGTTATTAATGTGTTCATTCAGTTTTATTAAGAAAATTGTTAAATAAATTCCTTGTCCGGCTGGACAAAAGACATAACACTTATCAGGTGTGTGATTATTAGCTCAGTAAACCATTGTGTCCACGAGTAGGGACCACTGTTTTTTGTAGTATGATACTGCCCAAGGTCCCTATGGCATACCTTTTGGGTTCCCTTGTCTTTCCTAAAGACAGTAGGGCATTATGTCAGAGTATGTACGAGAAAGCAGAAGAAAAAATAATATGACCAAAGTAGCATGATTGAAAGAGTGTGAGGAGGAGGATTCCTTGGATACGAGTGATTAGGGCATGAGATGCATAAGACGAAGGCAAGTAGTGTTAAAAATCACTGATAAGGGAACAACTAAGCCATTATGTCGGGTCTCATTTGGTGGGGTTTCCTTACAGGTAGCGGCAGACTTAAAGTCCCTGTATACAATCATTGTTGAGAGTGTATGGGGAAAGTACTTTATTAATGAAATAGGCAATCATTTGGAACCCCCTGATATTTTCCCTGAGTGTTATACAGGGGAGAGAATTAACATGGTGGGGTTCAGGCAATTCATCTTCGGATTTAAGGACAGACATGCCTTATGGAGGTTGTACGTTACCAAAGATGCGCAAGCAGTTCTTGGGTGGAAGAATCAGAAAAGTCTTAGCATGAATTTGGATCCTAATAGCGTTGAAAAGGTCTTAGTGGTGTGTGAGCGGGATGATACCGAAAAAGTGGGTACTGCAGGATTTTCCCTCAGAATTAAAAGTTGGGAAACAAAGGTTTTATCCACTAGATATGATTAAGAAGGGCGCTACATCTAAAGCACACAAAGCACGGAACATCCCTTTCATCGTTAGGGATGAAGTAAAGAAAGAATTAAAGAAATTGTTAGATTTGCGCATCGTTGAACCAGTGGAAGCATCCCAGTGGGTTTTGCCATTGGTTGTGGCCTGGAGGGATATGGCAAAGTACGTCTTTTTGTTGAGTTGAGGTGGTTGAATGGTCAAGTTTTCCTGTTGTCTAGAATCGACGAAATGTTGTAATCAATTAGGCAAGCAAAGTGGTTTTCAATGATAGATCTCTGTGCAGCATATCATCAGGTGCTGTTACGGCCCAGAAGGAGGCATTTGACATTGTTTTGTACACCCTTCAGCTGTTACCAGTTCAAGCGCATGCGTTTGGATTGGCATCAGCTGTGACAGTGCTTTAGTGGCTTATGTCACAGTTATTTGGAGATTTGTCAGAGGTTACATTCTTTCAGGATGACATCCTGGTGATGGGGAAGAACAAACAACATAAGGATGTCATCCTACAGGAAGGGCAGTGTATTCTTTGAGAGAAAGGATTGTCCCCAGAGAGTTCGAAGTGCAAGGTTGCAGAGAAACGAGTTACATTTTTGGCTCATGAGATTACCAATCCGGTAATAAATCCAAAAATAATATTGGTAGAGGCCAAAATAAATGTACCATCTCCAAAATGGAAGGATGCACTCCGGCCATTCATTGGTTTGGCTGAATTTTACAGAAAATGTGTGAAAAACATTTCACAAAAATCCATGGAATGAGATTATTAAAGAAAGACAAAGTTGTGTGCTATTAGCAATCCCCCCATGCTACAAGGATTTGATCCTCCTGCAGATACATTTGTGGTACAGTGCCAGTGGTACAGGGTTAAGCAGTGTGTTAACCCAAAAATATGTATAGGTCAAAGAGGTGGTGGTTGCATTTGCATCCAATTCCTTATCACCTAAAGAGGAAAAATATTCTGTGATTGAGTGCGAGACGTTGGCATGCGTGTGGGAGAAGGAGCATTTTCTGAAGCTTCTTGGGGAAGGAAATTTATATTATGATCACATCATTAGCCCTTAACTAAGTTAGCAACCACGGGAGGGTTGTCAATGGCATTGGCAAGAATTGCACGATCATCAATGAGATTTCAGGATTTTTGTATATGAAATGCAATATGTTCCAGGCAGCAAAAATGTAACAGCTGATTTCTTAAGTTGCATGCCATTGCCGCTCACAGAAGCTGATCAAGATCCATGGAATAAGTATTGTGTGGTGGGAAGTTTTACTGATGAGTGTGGCAGCAGTTTACAACATGAAAAGAGGATGTATGTATGATGGAATCACCCAAGCCTTACAACACGTCACTACATTGACCCTATGTTAGAACTGGGGGTCTCTAGTTGGCAATGGTATACACCTTTGACCAAATAGGGACCCTTGCTTCTAAGTCAGGGAAAGGGGATTACACTACTGGATAACCCCTGCTCACCCCCTTGGTACCTTGGCATGAGCAGACAGGCTTATCTCAGAGGCAGTGTGTTAAGCATTTGTGAATACACACAGTAATACAGTAAAAACACTACAGATGGACACCACATAGGTTTTATAAAAATCAGTATTCTTTATAAAGACTTAACACAAGCCCACAAACGACAAACATCCACAATACTTGTAATTAAGATTGGCTTAAAGATGGTAGAATTTACTTAATTCAAGTTGATGATGAATGCGACAAAGTTCTCACAAAAGTACCTGGATGCGTAATGCAAAACAAACAAAAGGTTTGCAGGAATGAAGATGCGTTGGTTCCTTGCTTCGGGGAAGACGATGCGTTGCGCCTCAATGCTTGTGCAGAGTAGGGGATGTGTCTTGGCCCTTACCGGAGAAGAGGTGATGCATAGATTCTCGTGATGCGTTCCGGTTGCGATGCGACAAGATGGCGCTTCGATGCGATGTGACGATCAGGTGCGATGTGATAAGATGGCGCCCTTGATGCGACGACGTGAGGATGATGCGTGCACGCCCTGACGGCCGTGCGGCAAACTCTGTACTTTGGAGCCGCGACAGGCCCTGCAACGCGCTTCTCCTGTGATGCGACGGCAACCGTCTCGGTGGCGACACGCTTCTCCGGTGATGCAACGGCAAACAGCTGCTACAAAGTTACGCTTCTCTAGACAACTCGGACAAATCACTCCTATCCCGAAAAACCCTAAGGCTGACCCTAACAACCTCCACCCTATCTTAACCTCTCCCTCCTCTCTAAAGCAATCAAAAAATGCACCTTACTTCATTTGGACAAACACATTGATACGTACAACCAACTAGACCCCTTACAATCCGGTTTCCGTAAAGGTTGCAGTACTGAAGCTGCACTGCTCAACATAGTCGACGACATCCACCTTGCCCTGGACAAGGGCGAGACCTGCCTACTCATCCTTCTCGACCTTACAGCTGCATTTGACACAGTTAACCACCCAACCTTACTGAATGCACTCAAAGATCGCTTTGGCCTTAAGGGCACTGTCCTAAACTGGTTCACCTCCTACTTCCAACATAGAACCCAACAAATCAAAATCCAAACCTGCCTTTCTAGACCAACATCTGTCTCCCTAGGTGTCCCCCAAGGATCTATCCTCTCTCCTGCTCTCTTCAACCTCTTCATGGAACCCCTTACCCTCATACTTAAACAAGTCGGAATTAACTATCACATGTATGCCGATGACACCCAACTGTACTATAAAATAAAATCCCTTTCTGACATCCTACTCCTCAACACCACACTTACCAAGATCCAATCCTGGTTCCATACCAACCATCTCAAACTTAACCCTAATAAAGCTGAGATCATTCTCTTCTCTCCCAAAAACAACTCTCTCCCCATTTAAACATGGATCGCTGACCTAAACGCCCTAAATGCTCTCTCTCTCTCGCCGATTCCGTCAGATCTCTCGGCATCACCATCAACAATAAACTTACGCTGAACTCCCATGTAAAGAACTCGGCAAATGGAGCACTCTTCACACTCCGGTATCACAAAAAAGTCAAACCTTTTATCCCAGCCTAAGACTTCAAATTAGTTATCCAATCTGTTTTCCTGTCAAAAATTGACTACAGAAATGCTCTCCTCTCTGGAACACCCAAAATCCATCTTACCCCCATTAAATCAGTCCTCAACCTTGTGGCCAGACTAACAACTAACTGTAAACATTTTGACCATATCTCATCTGCCCTCAAAAACCTCAAATGGCTCCCCATTGAAGGCAGATCCTCCTATAAAATTGCCTGCCTTACGCACAAAGCCCTCCATCAAAAGACTCTACTCTACCTCGTAACCAAACTCAACAAAGCGGGCTGCGCCGAACGTTGAGAAGCACCAACTCCCACCTCCTCATATCCTCTCTACTAAAATAAAACACCTCCCAATCCGGCTCCTTCTCTAGCAAGGCCACCAACATTTGGAACACCATCCCCAAAGACCTTTGATGTAACCCCTCGTATATCAGCTTCAAAGGAGACCTTAAAATACACCTTCTCACTAAATACTGGGGGACTTAATCGCTCGCTCTCCGTACTGGCTACTTTCCTCACTCTGCCACATAGACCTCCTCCTGCCCTATAGACCTCCTCCTCCCTCTCACACCTTCACACCACCCTCCTGGCCCCCACCACACCCCTCTCACCACCCTTTCCTAACCCATACTTCCCATCCAACCCCTCTGCATCCTACCCATTTTCCCTCTGCTCTACTATGTTTTCCTCGTATACTGTAAAAGTGTTAGTATGTAACGATATATTTGTTCTTTTAATATTGGGTCTAAGTATGCTGTCTTCCCTCTCTCTTGCAACGTCCTCTAAACTTTTCATTTTACTCTCTTAGATCACCTTGTATAATTTGTTTTGTCTCAGGACAATTGTTGCTCTTTCCTTGTTTTTTTTTACCTTGCAAGTTGTAAAGCGCTCTGATACCCTCGGGTGGAACTAGCGCTATATAAAAACCTTAAAATAACTAGGACAGGAGGAGAGTGTTACCGCACTACGAGGACAAGTCAATCAGTGAGGGGTACCACATTTATCTGTTTGTGTCTTACAAAGTCAGCCAATTATTTAAATCAAACAATGGTTGTGGCCCTGCAGCAGCAAGGAAACAGTGTGATGTAAAACAGTAACCCCACCCACAAACCATTAACCACATTGTATGTAAAGTAAAATATATATAATTGAATCTCCGAACAAAAATGAACTATGTAAAAAATCCAACAAAACACGACCCACCCCTCTCCCTAACCCCAACCAATGTCCGAAATGAAAAAGTCCAAAAATGTCCAATTATCCATAACCCCAACGCCCGATTCCCACCCACCAAAAGAACCAATAAAAAAGGGGCAATTGAACAGGTTCTTTACTAGCGGTGGGCTCTTCTCTCCAGGACCTTGAGATGCTTCTTCACGTCCTCTAGCTCCTCCTCCAGCCTTGCATTCCGGAGGAGCATGCGGCACGCATATACCTTGCAGTTGCATCCACAGGGGGGGGGGCAGCAGTGTTGCTGGATGTTGTTGCTGGTGGGCGGCGACGGGTGGCTGACTGACCGCGGCACCGAACATCAGGATGTGCCTGGCTGGGGCTCGGGGCATTGGAGGAGGCTGCAGCTGCTGCTGCCTTCTCCTGCTCCTTCTTCAGAGCCACCAGCCATCTGTACTCGGCACAGATGGCCTTCAGCTTCCGGTACCGGGCCAGAACTGCCAACTCCCTCCTCGTTCGTTTCATAGGAGCTATAGCAAGAAATAAATAAATTATATTTTACCAATACTCTTAGCAAAACAGTAACACAAAATTAATTCAACACATAGTAGCTGTAGCACTACCAAGCACAGTACATATCATTTATGGTATGAATCTGTCCTCCCACTTCCTCACTTCCCACTTTTCAGGCATTATTCTAGCACTGTGGCACAGGACACCAGTCTTCTTTTCCTCTTTAGTTTAGCGGAATTACATACCCGACATGCCAGTTCAGTCAGCTTGCGCCGAAGATAAACATATTCGAGTCTGACTCATGATGACGCAGACTCACGTTAGTTCTATTTACTACTGTCTGCAGGTTGGGAAGCTCGTAATTTTCTGTTACGGGTGGCACTGGACATAGTCTCTCTGTTACGTCAAAGGCAATTGCTAAATTTCATTTTCACCCTTCCCTGACTAATACAAAAAGGCAGATTATATATCTGATCTAATAATCATTGCTTATATATGGGACGACATGAGGTACTTTATTTTGCTTGATTGTGTAACCAACAGATAGGCCACCCCCCATAGCAGGCTGGCTGATAGTAAAATTAACATAGGTAGGTATTGAGTGGTCCTCTGAGTCGGTGGAAGGCGCTGATAACTACATATGTCATACACAATATATATATATGATATGCTTACAAACTACTGTGAGTCAAGAGAGTATTCTGAAATACAACTTATATTCCCCTCGGTAGTCGACTTTGATACTGTGGTGCAGTTTCTTTTACATTCTCTTCAAAGACTCTGGTCTGCATCCAATGTCAGTTGCCATCTATGCTAAAATACATCCATTCAAAGTAAACGTCTAGCATTCTTCTTAATCTCTCAACAAACCTTAGTTTGTTTCACCAACAACCACCCATGCGTCCTTCCTTGCTTGCCTTGGCTTTGGGTGCGACCCACACACTGCTGACGATTCTTGCAATCCTATCCACCCATACTGTGTGGGCACCCATGAAGGTATTTTTTCTTTGACTTTCCACCCATCCTTCAACAACACATGCATCTGATTCCTATCAGCCACCTATACATGCTTCCAACGTATCCTTCTCTGCCAGTCATATTACATCTCGCTCGTCCTTCCTCCTTCAGTTCCACCCTTCTTTCCATTTTTGTTCAACACATCCATCAAGGTCATCTGATCTGACTTTTAGTCTTCTCCATAAACTCACAGCTGAGTTGGAGTCCTATGGAAGAAGCCATTGGTTACTCAACTTCCGCTGCTAATGCTATTGCTGCTAATGCTATTGCTGCTAATGCTATTGCTGCTAATGCAATTGCTAATTAAAGGGTGTCTTTTCTTCAACCATTGTCTAATGTTCACTGCAACTTCATACTTACTACTAAGTCTCAACAGTACAGCGAGTAAGTGTACACTATTACACCCTTCTTCCCGCTAGTGTAATGTCAATAAGTAAGGAACATAACTTACCACTGCCCACCGCTGCTGCAGGCTCACCCCCTGTAGCTCCTGCAGGTTATGCAGCCGCATCTCCGGCTCCCTCCGGTATGGCCGCATCGCCGCTGGCCCCGGCACTGGTGGTGGTCGGTAGTACGCCTAGAAAAAACATTAAACATTTGTAGATGCCATATATACACCTCCCTCTCCACTAGCAAGATTGAAAAAAAAGTTAATACATACATATACAACATACATCGCTAGTCGAAATCGGGGAGTAGAGTAGACTAGTAGTGTTATGGTCCCTAGAGACATTCTAGTCTATGCTACTCTTTGCTAGTTAGCCTGAGCCATGCACCATTTTAGCTTCATGTCTTTTGCGCACGGACGTCACCTCGCAGCTTGTTGTGGACGCCTTTGAGCCCACATGAGCTCATACAGCTACTGTCTGAGCGTTGCGTACAAGAGGTCGAAAAACAAGCCACTTTGTTAACAAGTTCTAATCAGTCTGTATTGCTTAGCCATAACATAACCTGCTACAGTTTTTGGCATGAATGAAAAATGCTTGAATTATACTATCTAATGCACACAATTTTTCTCATAACAGGCGGAAGATTTCCTTCTATGAACAAACCAGAGCTTTGCAAGGGGTGTGATGCATGTAACCAGTACTTCTACGTTCTAAGGTGAGGGGTGCACCAGAATTCACAGAGATAGTTTGTATGACTCTTCAGGGGACTTGTAACAATGTTTATTGTTTTAATCTTATGCATTTTGCTTTTGTAGCTGGCTTGTATAGTATAATGATTTGAATTATAGAACAACGTACAGAGCTTGTCAGTTGAAAAGAAACCTTTTGAACTTCAACTTACACAAAGACTCTGTGGTATTTGGTGTGGTGGACTTACACGAGTGAGTGTGCCAAAGGGTGTTATTATGTTCTGGGTTGTGTTTACTCATTGGGTATCTTTGGGGGGGGGTTTGGGGAACTAATGAGCGAGTATAGCTAGTCGGTCACGGGGTTGTGGGTTAACTTCTGACTTAGGTGTGAGGAAGGTCCAACCTCTTATCACCAACATCCTATTTTCTTGTGCATAGTTCTGTATGTGGCTGTGCAGACCCCCCATAACAATAGTAGTATATCCTATCAAAAATAGTCAAATATGTGGTTGGGCATTTTGTTGGTGGGAATTGTTGAAAAGCCTCAAGAAAGATTAAGAAGACCAGAAGAGGACAACCCAAAGGACTGGACTCCGTTGCTAGAGTTTTATTTAAAACCTTTTAAATAAAGAGTGGCCAACTGGGCAAGCTTAACTACAGACAGACTAATAGTAGGAGTACAGAGAGTCATAGACTCATAGCAGAGGCAGTTGGAGGCAGGTATAACGACAACAATAATTTAGAAACAGTCTAGAGAGACTAGATCAAAAAGAATTTGGAAAACAATAGAATTAGGAAACATAAATGTTAGTTTTGAAAATATAAGGTGCAGTAAAAGTTGGGGAAATATAATTATTAATATAACCACTGGAGGACTTACTAGGGCCAGCAGCAGAGTCCTCGGTAGAGGAGGACTGGTCCTGGCCCTGGGAGGCTTGATGTTCTTGTGACTGTCCCGCCGTCGCCTTTGACCCTGTTGTCTTGCCCCTGGGTGCTGATCATGTAAGATATAACAAAGAAAGAGACAAACATTAATGATTGATGTACTATGAAACAAATAAAATATTTTACAAAAAAAATCAAAAAAACTTTTTAGGACAGAATTGCAATAAAATTGTCCTCTGATCGACTAGTAGTATTTTTGCGGAACTCACAGACTGTCTACTTATTATTTATAAACACTAATCCAGTGTTCCATTCTGATTCAAGAATAATAACTAAACTAAGCCTATGTACCACCTGACCTAGCCCACATATTCCAGACAGGCCAATTGTTCAATAAGTTGGCATTTAAATTTAAGCCCTCAAAAATGAATAGGTGTAGGACACCTGCATAAATTTGTGCATACACCAAATTGTTGGTTGGTTGCGTCTGATGTTATCATGCTAGTGACACTGATAAGCCTTACCACTCACTAAACAAACTACAAAAGGTTCCACTAAGGACTGGGGTAAGCACTAAGCAGCACTCAGTGACAGAGAGGATGCGTCACGCAAACCTCTAAAAAATTACCAACTAATACTAACTAAAACTATCAATCCATCCACCACTATTTCTTCTTAGTGACAGGAGGACAAAGGAAGGACTAGAGTCTCTCTAGCAATAGCATTAGCTAACTTAAGTTGTCTTGATAAATTCTTACATATCAATCAGCCCAAGCGAGCGCAAAGTTGCAAACAAGTAAGATCAGCGCCGAGCACCTGTGTCCTACAATCACAGAAAATTTTGAAAAGTAATTTACCTGCAATGTAAGCAGCAATATTCTTGCTATTCGGAAAAAAATTATACACAATACTCATACTACTAGTATATTAGCTACTCACCAAGACCCACAACCTCGACACCAAGCAGGTCCAGCTTGTCCTGCTCCCGGTCCAAGATGTCGGACCACCGGTGGGACAGCTGGTGATGGGTGCGCTGGACCCCTGAGTCACGGAACACAGCTCGGCGCACCTTTGCCCATCGGCGGTGACGCTCCTTGGTCTGGTGCCGCCTTCTGCCAAGGTCAAGGGGAGGTGGCGCTGAACAAATAAACAAGGGTGGCCACCTCCACCTCACCAAAAAGCTTCCGGGCCTGCACCCCTGGACGCCGCAGTCTGCCGCAAGGCAGGCGGCTCTTGGGCGCCTTGCCCTTGGTACGGCTGTTGCCGTTGTTACCCTTAGGCATGGTTCTGTGGGTGAGTGGGAGGCACAAAAGAAAATAAGGGAAAAATAAAGTTAGGGAAGGAGTAATAGAAAGTAATATAAAACAGTAGAAAAGTGAGAAAAAAACAGGAAAAGTAGAAATAAAATTCAAAATATAGACTTAGGGACAGAGAGGGATAGATAGATCACTCGAGCGCAGAGAACAGCAAGGAGAACACGGATTTCTAAGCGCTGGTAAAAACGAAATGCTCACCATTTTAACCTGTGTTAGTAAAACATGTTATTTTAAAAATTGAAAGCACTCACTTTACCTATTGCACAACGTTCGTGTCCCCGGTCCCCCGCCAAAAGTTTGGTTTGCGTGGAGGGACGGCGAACAGCCCAGCAAGGAGGAAGTGATTACAACTTCCTGATCCACAACCAATCAGCGATTAGCAGCTGACTCCCCACAGGCTTATATGCCGCTCCCACAATCGCTCTGTTGACTCACTCGACCGCAGAGAACAGCAAGGAGAACACGGATTTCTAAGCGCTGGTAAAAACGAAATGCTCACCATTTTAACATGTGTTAGTAAAACATGTTATTTTAAAGATTGAAAGCACTCACTTTACCTATTGCACAACGTTCGTGTCCCCGGTCCACCGCCAAAAGGTTGGCTTGGGTGGAGGGACGGCGAACAGCCCAGCACGGAGGAAGTGATTACAACTTCCTGATCCACAACCAATCAGCGATTAGCAGCTGACTCCCCACAGGCTTATATGCCGCTCCCACAATCGCTCTGTTGACTCACTCGAGCGCAGAGAACCACAAGGAGAACACGGATTTCTAAGCGCTGGTAAAAACGAAATGCTCACCATTTTAACCTGTGTTAGTAAAACATGTTATTTTAAAAATTGAAAGCACTCACTTTACCTATTGCACAACGTTCGTGTCCCCGGTCCACCACCAAAAGCTTGGTTTGCATGGAAGGACGGCGAACAGCCCAGCACGGAGGAAGTGATTACAACTTCCTGATCCACAACCAATCAGCGATTAGCAGCTGACTCCCCACAGGCTTATATGCCGCTCCCACAATCGCTCTGTTAACTCACTCGAGCGCAGAGAACAGCAAGGAGAACACGGATTTCTAAGCGCTGGTAAAAACGAAAATGCTCACCATTTTAATCTGTGTTAGTAAAACATGTTATTTTAAAAATTGAAAGCACTCACTATACCTATTGCACAACGTTCGTGTCCCCGGTCCACCGCCAAAAGTTTGGCTTGCGTGGAGGGACGGCGAACAGCCCAGCACGGAGGAAGTGATTACAACTTCCTGATCCACAACCAATCAGCGATTAGCAGCTGACTACGCCCCTATCCATATAAACCCATGTGTCCCCGGCCGCGCAGCGGACGCGCGCAGCGGGCGCGCCGCTGTCGCACCGAAGTCAAGCCAAAGTCCTGCCCGTCTGCACCCGTCCGTGACCAGACAGGACCAGGGGCCAGAACCTCAGTTTCAACCTCTAACACCCCCATTACCTACTCCAGAGATATTCTTTTTGCATGTAATTCCGCTCAACGCTCTCAATGCACGGTCCTTAGTTGCATGCACACCCCCTCAATATGTACCCCCTGCAATTTAATCCTCCTATCCACACCCTCCGCAATTAATCTGGAAACTGACGATTTTCCACCGTCACGGCCTACACAAGATCTTACTCCACCCCTAAAAGAAATCTCCTTTATTAGTCTGAACTGCAGGTCATTACCAAAACATAAAATGGATATCTTTGAACTACTTACAACATCACAACCAGCTGCATTGTTCCTTACTGAGACCTGGTTGAACAACAGCTCGGGCCAGATATAGCAGCAGCACTACCCGCTAACTATACCTACATTAGCAAAAATAGACAGCATAAAGAGGGAGGTGGGATTGCAATCATTTTCCAAAATATATACACATGCAAATGGATAGACCTTGATATCCAAAACTGCAAAGCTGGATCCTTCAAGCTTCTACTATCCCCAAACTTCACCTTATCCGGTGCTCTAATCTATCGTGCTCCTGGCACAGCTAGCACCTGGGCAACTTCCTTTCCTGAGTTCAATGCCCTGTTCCTCTTAGAGTCCGCTAATTTTCTGATAGTCAGAGACTTAAATATCCACTTTAACGATATCTCCTGCCATACCAGTACCAACCTTATAGCTGACCTAGCAGCATTAAACCTACTCTCTGCAATTCCGGCCCAACCCATAAAGCCGGCAATTTACTTGACCCAGTCTTTTGCAATCTTGATAACATTGTATGTAAACCACATGTACCCATCCCCTGGTCCGACCATTACTTGGTGGAATTTACAATAACCGTCCCCCTACCTCTCACCTCTCAGAATGTCTAAACTGGACCTAATGTAATGAGAAATTGGAAAAAACTCGATACTGCTCAGTTGAATGCACGCCTGGATGAAACCAGGCCCCTCACTAACATAACAAACATCGAGGAAACTGCAGTCATTCATAACTGGCTTAGCTCTGCCGTCAATGTATGCCTTCCACAAAGAAATAAAAAACGGAACCCACATCATCCCCCTGCCCCCTGGTTTACTGACTCAATTAAACTTGAAAAAACTGCTTGTAAAAATTTAGAGCGTCGATGGCGTGCAAACTACGACCCCTCAATAAAACTACTATATAAAGCTGCCCTATCGAAATATCATGCTATATGTAAAACAGCCAGAGTTGAATATACCAAATCAACTATTGAAAATGCTCAAAACCGTCCCAAAGCACTTTCTAAAATTGTGCAAGAACTCTCTGGTTCCACCTGTCAACCGAAAGCCCCTTGTCTAGACTCTTCACAGTGCAATGTTCTCGCAGAATTCTTTATAAACAAAATAGTCAAAATTTATGCAGACTTCAAAGACGCAACTTCTTCTCCAATAGTACCTGAACCTCCAGAAATGACTTCTCACTCTGATGATGTTAGACCGGATCCATCTTTAGGTAACACCCCTCAGATTTTAGCTAACTGGGATCTGCTCAATATGTCGTCATTACGTGATATCACTAACACTATTAAATCTGGTTCCCCTCTGGACCCCTTTCCCCCACAAATCCTTCTGACACTTGACACCCCATCACTTACGCTCATTATGGAGCTCCTTAACTCCTCCTTAAAGGAAGCCAAAGTTCCCAAGGCATGGAAACATGCCATGGCATCACCATTATTGTAAAAAACTACTGCGGATCCAGATGACCCTTCTAACTTCCTCCCAATCTTGCTCCTACCCCTATTTTCTAAAATCTTGGAAAAACACTTTGTTACCCAACTTACCAACTTTACAGAAACAAATAACCTCCTTCACACAACCCAGTCGGGATTTAGAGCAGGTTTTTCAACCGAATCAACCCTTCTAGGGGTCTCCGAGACCATACGCCAGCAAGTTGACAATGGGGAAACCGTGGCACTCATCATACTCGACCTCAGTGCCACGTTTGACACGGTTTCTCACACCATTCTCCTGAACAACTTGCAAACTTGCGGCATAACTGGATCTGCCCTTGTATGGCTCAAAAGTTTCCTTACAGACAGAACCTTCCAAGTCTTTTCTTCCACATCCTCCTCAAAACCCCATGACTCTCAAATTGGGGTTCCCCAAGGCTCGATTCTCAGCCCCATTTTGTTCAATTTATACATCAGTCCCCTTGCTACTTTAGCAGAACAATCGGGGTTGACGATTTACTCATATGCTGACGACACCCAGCTCATTTATTCACTCTCCGCTAATGCATACTCTAACCCGTCTTCCCACTGCTCCGGCCTTAACAACATTGCCAAATGGATGCATGATAACAAACTAAAACTCAACGGAGGAAAGACCGAACTGCTTCTGTTTGGTAAACACGCTGCTTTATGGGGCCCTCAACACTGGCCACCTCAGATGGGTTCCACGCCCTCTCCCTCCAAAACCGCTAGCAATCTTGGCATCATTTTTGATGACCAAATGTCTATGAAACAACAAGCGGTCAGAGTTGCAGCCACTTGTTTTACCATCCTCAAGTGGCTCAGGAAAATCATATGGATGCTCCCCCAGGACACACAAAAAACCGTAGTCCAGGCCCTAATCACATCTAGACTGGACTACAGCAACGTCTTGTACCTGGGATCCTGTAAAGAAGTCACTAGGAAACTTCAAACAGTACAAAGCGAAGCGGTTAGACTGCTCTGCAAACTGCCCAAAAAATCTCCCACCTCCTCTGGTCTACGTAGTCTTCACTGGCTTCGAATCGAAAGCCGCACAAAGTTTAAAGCCATGTGTTTCATGCACAGAATTAAGGCAGGCAAAGCACCATCCTACCTAAGCACCCTTGTTCATCAATATTGCCCCCCAAGAACCCTACGCTCCTCATACCAACATAAGTTTCAGGTACCTAGAATAAACAGCGCAAGAATGGGCGGACGTCCTTTCTCATACCTTGCCCCTTCTCTTTGGAATTCTCTCCCCATCCAGCTCCGCACGGACAAATGCTACCTCCAATTCCGTAGGAACCTAAAGACATGGTTGTTTAACCAATAACCCTCTTACAGGCCCCTCCGTCCCCCTACTGTATTTTTTGCTCAAAATGTCTCTAGCGCCGGGAAACCTCTGGGTAGCTGCGCGCTCTATAAAAATAAATATAATAATAATAATAATAATAATAATAAATAAAAAAGATCAGTAAATCAGTGTAAAAAGCTAAGGATTGCAAAGATTGAGAGAGGATAGAAAAGCAGGCCCCAGAACCATAGTATATACTGAAAAACAAGATGGCAGCGCCTGTCACGACAGCATGGATAAGTTCACGCAATATTCCCAGCGAGCACGCACAAAGCGTTGCGAACATGTCAATCGCGGTCCCTAACATGACATGCGCATTGCGAACACGCTAACCGCGACCCGGAAAAGAAAATAAGGCATCGCGAACAGGCGGGACAAGTGAAAAACAAGATGGCCGCGCCCATAGCCAACCGCATGGGTATGTTCGCGAGATACTATACCCCGAACATGCAAACAGACTCCCGAACATGCAATATGCTTTCTCGAGCAAGAAAAACGCTTTGCGAACAGTCGGGACAAGCTACTACGCACGCTTGCGTAGCTACGCGTAGCTTGCGAAGTGCATGTGCAACTTCACGTAGCTACGCGTAGCTACGCGTAGCTACGCGTATCGCGACCACGCATACTATGCCCAGGGTTACTTACTGGATTAATACACAGTATTTTGAAAAAAGTACTGAACAGTAAAATGAATGTTCTAGTATTAAAATGAATACTCATGTTTTATTATTATCTAAAAAATCTTAAACTAACAAATGGGTCAGGATGCAATGAAAAAAGTCGTTTTTGGCGGGTTACTATATTAATGCACAGTATTTAAAAAAAAGTACAGAACATTAAAATGATTACTCGAGTACTAAAATAAATACTCATGCTTTATTATTATCTAAACAATCTTATACTAACAAATGGGTTGGGGTGCAAAGAAAAAAGTGGTTTTGGGTTGGTTACTGAATTAATACATGGTCTTTAAAAAAAAGTACCGAACATTAAAATTAATGCTGGAGTACTAAAATTAATGCTCACATATTTTTTTTATTGTGAACAATAAAAAAATCTATTAAAATATACTTTTATTTTATATAATAAAAATATATTTTTCACACATTCAAATTTTAAAAAAAAGAAAATAATTAACAATATAATTTGTGGGAAACCTGCCAGGATAGCTGTGGCAAAACTGGTTAGGAGTTGGTACGATGGCGGTATCGCACTTACCAATATCCAGACATACTATTGGGCCGCACAATTAGTAGTGATTAATCAATGGGTTCACTCACCCCACACCGACCCTGTGTATTGACTAGATAGACATGCCATGGGAGCGGGAGGGATTAATTAAGTGCTCTATATTAGAAAAAGAAAATCAGACCTTCTGGAACTGACTGCACATATGGCCCACGTGTTGTATACAGTGACAAGACACCTGGAATGGACAGACAAACTGACACAACAAATCCCACTATGGGACACTGGCAAATAAGGCACATTGGGCAAGAGTAAGGGGTTCCAAAAATGGTATGTAATAGGGGATATCTCGACTGGGCGACCTCTGGAAGGGGGGTAAAGTCGTCAAATTTGCGCACCTGCAGGAACATTACGAAACGTCGCCCACTGAGTTGTTCCACTACATGCAGGTCAATCACGTACTAGAGGCGGCCATTCCATTAGAGGACACCCTTCCCGAGGCCTCTCCCTTAGAAGACAGACTACTGATGGACTACAGGGACAAAAGAGAGATCTCCCTCACATACCGAAAGATAGTTAACAATCAGCTAGACCTCATGCAAAAGCTCTGGGTACAATGGCAGAATGAGATGGGTGAGCTGGATGACACTGTCTGGCAGGAGGCGATGGAATCTTCTAGAGTAGTGGCGGTTTCCTCTAGGTTGTGCCTTATACAACTCAAAGTGCTACATAGGATTTACTTTACTAGAGTGAGGTTATGCAAGATAGGAAAAATGACTGACCAGCACTGCGTATATCAATGTGCTGACATAGGCACCTTTTACCACACACTTTGGGAATGCCCGGTTATTAAACTTTACTGGACAGCAGTAATGAACACCATCACGGAGGTCAGCATCAACCCGGTACCACCTGAGCCCAAACAATGTTTCCTGAATATCTTGGAAGCAACAGACATGAACCACGTAGCCCAAGCTTGAGCAACACTAGGGGGCTCATTATGATAATGGGCGGATCGCCACCGCCCTTATGGCGGTGGCAATCCGCCCGCCAAAAACCACCGGCCGCCTCTAATTTCCCCCGCCACATTACCATGGCGGACCGGACCCCGGTTTTCCGCCGGTAGGCAATCCACCCGGCAGGCAATTGCCTACCGGGCGGAAAAGCAGTTGATATGGTGGCAGTGTCTGGTAGACACCGCCATCCATATTACTATGAGGGTGGGGATGTGGCCGCTACGGAAAGGCAGGCCATTTTCAACAATGGGGGCCCGTAGCAGGTTCCCAGGGATTCTGGAGGGTGGGGGGGGAACCCCCCCCCCCAGCAGTTCCATGCACAACATTGCAGGCACCGCGCTGTGCCTGCCATGTTGTGCATTGAAGTGCACAGCATGCCTTCCTGGCATTGTGGTAGGCGGTGAGAGTGCACCGCCCCCACCACAATGACAGGAATGCTGGATGTGCGCCACTGTGGTGGGCATATCCTAATGTCCCCCACGGGACTCCCGCCCTTATGGCGGGCAGTCCCTTTTTGCGAAGGGATGGCGGCCGCCCGCCATCCTAATGTGCCCCTTGGTATGAGAATTGTAAAACAAAATATAGCCAGGCATTGGGGGGCGGCGAGTGTCCCAGTTCTTGAAGATTGCTGTAGAGATATGGACATGACCATGATGGCCAAAAAAGCTACATACGCCCATAGAGGGTGCCCTAAAGAATGGGAGAGAATGTGCGGTAAATTGAATAGATTTAGAGGAGGGATATGCACCTCCCCAGATATAGATCCGGTCTCAGACGAGGATGAGTAACGCATAAACTGTTAATGTATCGTACAATATACAATGTCTACCGAATGTATTTGTTCAACCAGCTGAATCACAAATTATTTGTATCTTCCTGGTAACTGACACAGGACTAGTTACTGATACTCCAGACCTGATGGAGTCGTTAAAGCACAGTTATCCAAGGGATTTGCTGTAAGTATTGCTCGGTGTTGTCGGGCGAAATCTTGGGGTTGAACACGCCATCTGCAGTGATAGCGGTTAGTGAGAGTAGCAACGCCAAGATATCGCCCGACGACAGCGAGCGATACTTACAGCAAATCCCTTTACATATGACTGATATAATACATGAAATCTTTTTTCTTTCAGAATCAACTTTTTAAACCAAACCATCCACCAAATTAAAACCATCAAGAAGCATCTAAACAGAAGGTAAGAAACTAGAAATATTTATCAAAAAACAACTTAACCATTTTTCACTCCCAATAAAACTTTTTATAAAATAACAGTTCCTCCATTTTAGAACCGAAACACGTTGAAAACATTTAAAATACCTTCAAAAAACCTTAACTTTAAACTTTTCAATAAATGGCATAAATTGTACTGTATAGCTTTTCCGCTAAACAGGTTAACACAAGAAATTAAAAATAAAGTAACTTTTTTTCTTCTTTTTTTCTTTTTCAATCTATAACAGAAAATGACATCCAATCAAGCCAAATATATAACATCAAGTCAGTGAAACTGTTTACTCAATCATGGTGGTTATGTTTATTGTAAGGAGAGACTATCTGAGCCCAGGTGTCATTGGAGGTGTGTGCAATACTACTGAACCAATTGCACAGGCAGTGCAGTTACTCTTGGTGACTCTCTTTTAAGAACCACAGAACATAACCACTCTGCTTCTGCAATGGAGATTGAGGTAAGAGAAACAATAAACAAATTGAAAGATATTGCATCCACCTCCAATGAACCCTATGGTGCAGTGTTGAGGGAGGTAGCAGAACACATTCCACCACATGTTGCAAGTAGTATGCCCACAATTTCTAATCTGAGAAGAATTGTATAACGTAAAAACCAGGCAAGTAACCCACAAAGAGTAACACCACAAACATATTCTGACATAATCATTCCACCTGAATTCTCTGTAACTGTTTCTAATGAACCATTCCTTTTGCATGACAACAAAAACCCTCAAAAGAGAATTGTAATCTTTAGCACATCCCATAATCTTGTAATGTTAAAGAACAGTGATATTTGATGATGGATGGAACGTTTAAAAGCACGCCCCATCCATTTTCCCAAATATACACTATTCACACATATATTAATAACACAGTAGTTCTCTTAGTTTACAGTTTACTGCCTGATAAACAATCCTCAACATACACTGACTTCAGTAGAAAAGCGTTGAAAAAAATCACAAAAATTTTGTTAAAAATGGTTAATGTACATAATAAATTGTCAATTTATTTCTGTTATTATTTACGTATTTCAACTATTTTTTGAATATTTTTTATAATTTATTTGTAAAATATAAAAATATTCAAAATGTTAATAAAAAAAAAAAAATTAATTACATGTCTTGCATTGCTTCCTTCATGTTCTAATATATTAAATTAGTATAAACAGGACAAAGTTTTTTCTTTCTTATTTACAGAATAATGTCTCTTTTTTATATTTTGAGTGTTCCCTGTTCTCAACAGTTCCTTCAACATTGCCTGTCTATACACCATTTCTACCTGGTCAGATTGGCTGGTGTGTGATACCAGTTGTGCATTACTTTTAAAAGTGTTTCTTTGCCACTAATATAATGTGCTGAAACATGCGCTCATTGCAAAATAATCACCCATTACTTGGGAGTGAAGGGCCTCTTGCATTCCAGTTCCCATTGTTGCTGTTCTGCTGAAATAGGTTTAGTCAATAGAGTATCATAAAATGTGTAAATATCTGCTAACAATCTTTTGTCCAAATCATGGGTGAGGGACCATTTCTCAAAGGGTGTAAGTGGTCGAGAAGCATGTGGTCGAATGTGTGGTTGTGTCATTCAATGGGTGATAGCAAGATACTGCCAGCAGGCCGTTGTAGGAAGACCATGTGTTAATTGAATTTGGGCAAAGTCTATGAGTCATTCCTGATCAAAAAATATCTGATCCTCTTACAACCAGAGGTCTGCCAAAGTGTGTGGAAATTTTGGGTTGCCTAATATTGGTGTCAGTGGAGAGACAGGTGAGGAGAGATTATTCATCCTTTGTACCTTATCACATGTGCTCATGGTCGCCCTAAGTACAGAAGAAATATAAACCCCAGTCGGTCTATGAATTCTGGGGAAGCAGGGCACTTTCCATATATGTGTCCCAGCTATTTCCTGGGAAAATGAAACACCATGTTTTTACGTTCTAGATCTGGACAATTCTACGATATAGCGAAGCTGTGCCGCCTGATAATAATTAGGACTCCTGATTTTATGGTATACATTTTTTTAACACTTCCATATTTAGTTTTTGGTCATCTTATTGGTATTTATCCATATTTTTGTGTTTTGCAAATAAAGTACATACAACAACGAATATATGGAGTTTTAAATTTGTATATTTCCACATTTAAATGTGTACTCATACTTTGCTGCCTGTCGCGTTTTAGAAAAGTAAGCAGCCAAATGTTGCAAAACACTACACCTAAATATCAGCATTGTAATACAATATATGTTAACATACACCTGCTATTAGGGAAATCTCAACCAGTTTTTAACTTCCCATGCTGTCTATTATATGCTCAGCTCTTGCCCTGGAAATGACAAAAGACAGCATGGGGAGTCGTCAAAAAGAAGCGCAAGTTTGCCTATTTTTCAGCTTTTAAAAATGAATACAGACTGGAAACACATTGTTTTCTGTCTGTATTTATCTGAAAAAACAGTAAGCACAGAAAACTGGGAGCCTTAATATTACTGTACAAGATGAAGGACTCCCAGTCCTCCTTCCTAATGGGTTGTTTTTTCAACATGCAAGCCCATTTATTATCCCAAATGAAATGGTCCATAAGATGGTGCATTTTCTTCAAGTGTGGGAGTGGCTGTATTGGCAGCGCCTGCATTACATACAAAATTCTGGGTAAAAGGGTGCTTTTTACTGCTGCTAAGCATCCTAGCCATGAAAAAGGGCCCCTCCTCCAAGATTGTAAATCTGTTTTAGTTATTTAAAGCAGAGATGCATAATTACATTCCGCCGTGGCACTCAATGTGAAATGAATCTTTAAGCCTTGGTAAGGAATGCCATGGGTTGCCCAATGGAAAGGAAATTGACTTTCAATGACCGCTTGTCTGCCTGTGTAACTGCAATACCCAATATTTTTGGTTTTTGAAAACTACCATGATACCCGGATATCTTACCAAAAGTGTCTAGTTACTGCACAAGATGCGATAGAGAGCTGAGAGGCTGCGTAGCAGTCACCATCACATCATTGGTATACATAGCCAGCTTATTGTTACTACCTCCCAACAATATTCCAGCTATCTGAGTTTTACCTTTAATCCTTTAGGCTAATGGTTCCATATATAAGACAAACAAAAGTGGCGAGAGCGGGCATCTAGTGTTAATTGGTAACTGTTGTTTTGTGACCATGGCTTTACGATCTGGGAAAAATAGAATTGTTACCAAGAATGCTAATGCCGGTATGGTCACAGGGACTTTGGACCAGTTCTTTAAAGGGGCCACTAGTATTTCAGAGAAAGAAATAGCCTTTGCCGAAAAACGCTTGTCAATAGACATCTTAACTGGCAAGCGTTCTTCTTTGGGTACGATTGAATCCGCTGTAACACCAGCTCAGCGATATGGTTCGCCTGTTCTGGTGGATACTAGCCCAATTCCCTGTCCATGAAAGGAGGGGTTGGAGGGCCCCAGTATTGGCTCTATGTTGGGTTCCACTTTGCTTACTCAACCCTCTAGTGATCTGAGTCATAGAACATCTACACCAACGCCCCCACCCCCTGCTCCTCGGACAGAATATGATCAGTTACAGAGGGGATTAAATATGATTGTAACCCCTAAGCAGGGAAGAAAAAATAAGAAAGGGCGTGGCAAGAGCCTAGGTGGTGGCAAAAGATCTACGAAAACACAAACCTCGAGGGAGCCCCCACAGGCTGTAGCTCAGTCTCCCATCCAAATTGACCCTGTAACTGACACTGTTTTATCACAGTCTCCTAATGAGGATCTTCTTGGTAAAATGGAAGTTTTAGTAAGATCTTTAATATTACCCCTGATTAATCGAATGAAATTAATCAAGGAAAAACTAGAACAAATAGAGCTATCAACGAAAGGGAATTCTTTAAAACTTGATGTCCTAACTAAGAGCTTAAATAGAAAGGATGTCAGACCCGTTAGAACCATATCCTCAGAAATAGTAAATCCTTCAAAAGTTGTTCAACCGGTGATAAATGTAACACCGGTGGTTCAAAATATTCAATCAACCGCCGTAGAAAAAGGCGTTGTAAGTAAAAAGACCCAAGCTAGTGAGGTAGATTGGGCGGATGCTGTCAAACAGGGACGAAACTTAAAACAGGGGGCTAAACACTCTTCGACCATTGTATCCCAGGGCAAAGAAATCCCAAGAAAGAGGCTTCCTCGTGTAAATCTTCCCCCGGAATCTATGCCCTTGACAATTATTATAACAGGGGTACCGGAAATTAATCCCGATTACCAGGACTCAGATAGAGAGCTAAAAAATAAAGTTATTTTCTGGCTTAGTAAGAATAAGAGATTACCGCCGGGTGTGAACTCAGAGATCCTTGGTGTTAGGAGAGTGGCATGGCTGGGCCACAACACAAAGGATCTCGAAGGAGATTGCATAATTGTCAACTTGAGAGACCCCGGGGTTGTTGATCACATACGTAGGGAACCAAGATTTGCCAGAATAGGAGATATTCAATCCTTGGGTTTAGATTATTTCTACCCCTGTGTGACTTTTCGCATGCCACAACTACCACAGAATTTTGGAAGGGGTAGACACATCGGCATCAATGGCTTGGAATGGTTACCGTTAAGTAATAGATTCGACCCTCTTATGGGTCTGGAGGGGGTGGACTGACATCGGAATATTTGCTCCTTTGGTAGTGGGACTGAAGGCAGGGATAGGGAAAGGATTGCTAGCCCAATGAGGACCAATCAAGTCAAAGTAGCTGGGGCAGAGATAGGTAGCAACATACACCCATATTCAGATATGTCGATTACCCCCTTAGAAATGGCCAGGGGAGGGAGAGATTCTGCTGAAAAAATTGGAAAGGCACCCCCGGCCATAGAGAATACTAACATTACAGTAACTCAGGGTGGGAAAACCATCATGAGACAGGTTGAGATTGTCCCCTTGGCTGCAGATACCAGGCTACTAGTTGCCCCCTTAGTGAAAGTGACGTGATCCAGCCGAATCTACCATCAATCTTGGGGGGAGCTGATAGTCTGGCCGAGGGGCCCCCTTTCCGTTTGATTTCATGGAACAAAGCTGGTCTCTCCCGGAGGCTAGAGGACTCGGTATGTTTAAAATTTGTGGAATCCTTCGAGATAATCTGTCTCCAGGAGACCTGGAATAGAGGGGACCATGGCTTGGACGAATATCAAACCTTTAATGTTCATGCTGAACCGTCACAAGTTGGAAGAGCTAAGGTTGGTCTTATTACTGCCGTTTCTGTGAAATATAATATGATCAAAACTGTCATACTGGTGGAATCCGTGTGGTACCAAATGCTTTTGATTAAGAATTTATTCTCAGTACCTCTCCTCCTAATTAATTGGTATTATAACATATTTGATACCCATGTTACTTTAGTTATTGAAAAATTAAATTATGAGATTGCAAAGGTAACAAACACCATATTCCCTCTTTCTATTATGTGGGTCGGTGATTTTAATTGTACTTTGTTTAAACTTAGTGGCACCAGAGTCTGTGGTGTGGTTGATTTAAGTGATAATCCATTGGCGCATTTTAAGCATTCAAAACAAGGGGATGCCTTAAATAATATTATCATGACCAATGATCTTTGCGTCCTGGATATGTCTAAAGTGTCCAGAATCCCGGCCATACCCACTTTCCAGGGTACAGGGGGCCAGATGAGTGTCATTGACTTTGTCATGGTCTCCAGAAGGGGGTAACCCTAAAGTGGGATAAGATTGATGCAAGCCAACTAGAGGTGGAGTTTTTTAAAACAAATAAAGCAAGTATAGATGCTTGCTTAACCCCCACTAATGAGCCAGAAGTAATAATCAAGAACTTAGAGGCTCTCCTAGGTAATGTGGCATCCCACCTCTCAAAAACTATGGGCAAAAAGAAAGGAAATGGTTGCAAATGGTTTGATGCAGAATGTTCTAGAGCACAAACCAAATTAACAAAGGCTCTACACCAAGTACCAAGGGATAGTGAGCTGGTCAGAAAAGCAAGGAAAATGTACAGAGACGCTATTACTAAGAGGAAAAAAGTCCTAAAGAAAAAGGCCTGGGACGATTTAGGGAGAGCTTCAGAACTTAAGTATAATCGGCTTTTTTGGGAGGTAATAAACCGCCCATTCCTAAGTTGCGATGAAAAGGAGAATATGTTGGTGCAGATACCAGGGGATACCTGGGAAGTACACTATGGGAAACTTTTTTAATCCAAAGGGGGCGATCCTACAAACAGTCTATGAGGGGGAATCAGCTCATATGTTTAGTCTTTCACTGACTCTCTCAGAGGTAGAGGCCGCCTTGAGAAAAGGTACTCCACTAAAGGCCCCAGGGCCGGATTTAGTCCCTTTGGATCTCTTTAAGTATAATACTGAGGTCTGGGCACCACTTCTATTACAATTATTCAGAGCAGTGGTAGTAGGGCGTATTCCACTTTCCTGGCAAGAGGCGGTAGTAGTACCAATATTTAACAAGGGGGATAAAAGTGAGCCCTTGCTACAGACCAATATTGCTAATTGACGCATCTTGTAAGTTGATGGGAAGGGTGATATTGGCACGCCTGGAAACCTGGGCGGAATCAACAGGTATTATTGTCATTTCCCAGTATGGGTTTAGGAGGGGAAAAGGTACCACTGAGCAGTGCCTTAATTTGGCACTAATTATGGGCAAGTACATGAAGGCCAAGCGTGGTCATATTCACTTGGCTTTCATGGACTTGTCCAGTGCCTTTGACACGGTATGTAGAGATAAATTGTGGTCGATGATGGAGTCTATGGGGTTCGAAGAACCGTTGGTCACTCTTCTCCGTAGACTGCATGCGGCCACTTCAGTGAGGATCCGATTCGGCCCGGGTGGGGAGAAGACAAAGCCCATCCCATCGACCGAAGGTGTCCGCCAGGGATGTATTTTGGCGCCTTTTCTGTTTCTGGTGTACACCAACGGTCTTGAAGGCTTCTTGTTGGAAAGTGGTGCAGACTTCCCTCAGGCAAATGGTAAACGGATACCGATGTTATCTTATGCAGATGACACGGTGCTAATGACCCTCACAGCCAGTAGCATGCCAACTTGTTGGAATGCTTTTGAAGCTTTTATGCAAGGATTAGATCTAAGGGTCTATTTCACAAAGTCCTTTGCAATGGTCTGTGGACCGAAAGGTGCTAAAACTCCAAGGCTTATTGTGAAGGACTCAACCATTGTGAAAGTTGATAGTTTTAATTATCTGGGGAACCTATTTAATAAAACCATGAGTTGGGACCATCTAAACTCAGCTCGTGTCCAAAAGACCACGCAATCTATAGAGGCCCTTTTCCGTTTCTCAAGCAAGCTGGGTCAGAAGCCGATTGCAGAGTTAAAAACTTTATATAAAGCTAAATGCCTCCCTGTTGCAATATATGGTGCGGGCGTTTGGGGGACACAAAACCCCAATAAAACCCAAATCATGGAAAATAAATTCATAAAGCGCCTCCTATCTGTCCCACCGGGCACTTCTAATACTTTCTGTCATGCTGGGGTTGGTCTTGAATTTGTGAGCGACATTATTTGTGTCTCCCCGCTGTTGCTTTGGAGCAAGGTATGGAGCTCCGAAGATCTGAATCTTACAAAGGAAATTTTGCAAGACTGTATTAAGCTTGATTATCCTGAGAAGATCCCATGGTTACATTATGTCAGGGATACTTTTCGCAAGATAGGTCTGGGAGACATCTACCTAAATCCTGAAGCAGTTGGTAAAGAGACCAAATTAATAATAAAAGAGGCCTATCGTACTAGACTGGGTATGTTGCGAAATAGTGAGAGTGCGATATATGAAGGGGGTAGGATGCAGCAACAACCTTACCTATCATATATTATGCATACCCAATGGCGTTTTTATTTGACTAGGTTTCGTCTTGAGACACTGCATTTTCTTTTTGCTTTTCCTAAGCAGGCGGGTTGGTGTGAGAGACTACCTCCTTGCCCCTGTAATAACAAAGTTTCACAAAATACTCTGCATCTTATTCTTTTTTGTAATTTGTTACAAGATCCAAGAAGCCGATTTATTAAGCCTGTCTTGTTAACCCTTGAATCTCGCTGTTACAAGGATGGATTTGAATATTTAGTATCCTTATCAACTCCAGCTATATGTAGTGCTGTGCTCAGTTTTATCAGACTGGCGCTCAAAATTAGAAATCGATATTGATCAGCATTATGTACATTTATGGATTTTTTCTTGACTTACATTTAGCAGAACAGTGTATCGATTGGTTTCACTGAATGTACTGAAATTTTAAACCTGGATAGAGAACATGTTTACGGATGCTAAAATAATTGTACGGCCTTTTTAAATTATTTATGTATTGTGTAATGTCCTTCTGAAATTTGTGTATACTTTTATGATTCTTTTTTATGAATCGAAATGAAGTTTATTGAATCAAATCGAATCGACACTGTCAAATGTTTTTTTGCATCAACCAAGAGAAGCAGAGACAGTGCATTTGAGCGATGTATCTTATCCGTAAGGTAGCAAATAATTTTAGTGTTGTCACTACAACCTCGCTCGGGTGTAAAGCCAGTGTGATCTGGATCCACTAAGCTCTACATATATGGACTCAAGCGGACTGTTAGGATACTGGGGAAGATCTTTGCATCTACATTGAGGAGCGATATGGGACGATAAGAAGCACATGATCTGGGGTCTTTTCCAGGTTTGGGAATTACTGTGAGTATAGCATCTCCCATTGTGGCAGTGAGTGTTTCAAAGGCATTAATGGAGTTAAAAAAGCAAGTTAGGATTCAGACTAGTAGAGGCAAAACATGTATAATATTCAGCAATGTAGCTATCTTGGCCTTTCCCTGCTTGTACTCAAGATATTCAACATATCAATAGATAGCTCTACCTAATATATACAAATATTGCAGTTAAGTCTCAAAATAAGTTTCTCACTCCAGAAGAATCATGTGTCCAAACAAAATCAAATATTTATAGGGAATCAATTCTTTCATGCAAAATGTATTTTTAGTTTTGCTAATTTCATTCACAAGCAAGTAGATACATGAATCAATTATTTGTACAATAAAATATCTACAAAAATGGTTATCGCCAAGTGCGGGACGGGGGGAAACATGGCGGCAGTAGGCTGACTGCCGGAGTGCTCCGCTCCAACCCGGTGTGAGCGCCGCAGTGCTCACCTCGTCCTGTTTCGCTCAGGAAACAAGTATGCCGCTTTGATTGCAGTGCAGCGCTTACTTTTTGACGCTTTTTTGACTGGGTCACAAACTGCTCTCAGCGGGAGTTTTTGACTCTTCGCCCGCCCGTCCGGTGAGGTTTCACCGAAACGCGGTCCGGGTTTCGGCTCCACCCCGATGTGCTTCAGTCTCAGCGAGAAGGTGGAGGCGGAGGCGGAGGCAGAGGACACCGAGACCAAGGCCTGGAAACGCCCAGCGAGTACGAGAGCGGGAGCCAGCGCTGCTTCACTGGGGTCAGGCCGCCCTGGAGCTCCGCAGGGCCAGACACGTACGGAGTCTCCGTAGGGACTCCTACACTGGTGCATTCAGCGAGAGGGAGCCTGTTTCCAGTACCGGCGTTAGCTCTGCACCGGGTCCCCTGGATACGGGGGCAGACGCAGGATCTCCCAAAAGTGGACAGCTGGGGGAAGAAACATTCGAATCAGAGGTAAAGGGGAAGCATGGTGAGAAGAAAGGTGGGAGCAAACAGAAATCTTTTGAGGTCTCCTTTAAATTAATGAAAGCTGTTAGTGCTTCCAAGGAAAGGTCAAGCCAGGGCAAGGATTTAACTAAAGCTTCGGGGAAGGCAAAGTGTCCTCGTAAGAAGAAAGGCAAGAGAGCGGAGGCACCTTCACCGGAGAAGTTATCAAGCACAGCATTAATAGCATCAGATTCCTCAGAGGTGTTGGGTTCTGTTTCTGGGGGGGGCTCTCAAGTTTTTACTCGTTTACCCTCTAGCTTGAATCTAGAAAAAGCTTCTTCGTACCTCTCAATTGAGGTAAAGCCTAAGAGGGGGAGAAAGTGTAATAAGGCGGTCAAACCACCTCCTGTCTCTTCCTCAAAAATTACCCCCTCTCTACGTTCATACTTTAAGGTGGTCCCTCAGGTGCTGGAAATAGGTCAAGAGCGTTCACTGAAGGAAATTTGTTCCACAGAGCTACAGATTGTGAATAGCATATTGGCGTCAACAGAGCAAGGCCGGGAGCTAGATCTGGTGCAGGAATTCCCCAATGGATCAGCGGGGGGGTCACAGGATCCAGATTCTGACGCTCTTCTGCACCTAAATGTGGGGGCTGCAGAGGGACAAATAGCTTTACCAGTCCTAGGACCAGTCCACGAAATTAATGCTACAGCTGTTACACCGGCCCAAACTTCAGCTTTATCCCCTCCATCCCCGTCTACATCTTCTCTAGGTGAAATTTGGGGTGAAGATCACTTAACAATAACAACTGACACAGACAATATCAGTAGGAAGAGCAATGTGGTAGCAGATAGGACTTTACCTCCCAGGTCTCTTTTAGCCCCCAGTTCAACTGATGGCGGAATGTTTCCTAACAGCGAGGAAAGTGGGGCCTCAGATCCCAGCTCTATTCCCATCTCTGTAGCTTCGATACAGCTGATGTTTGCAGCACTATCAGCTGAGATTAAGCGAGGCTTCGAGGAGTCCACTTCTAATCAAAGAGATATAAGAACCTTTTGTGAGTCCCTGGACGAAAAGATTGTAGGTCTCTCTGTAAGAACACAATCCCTAGAAGAGACTGTGGGGCAGATATCTATGCGCGCCGAGAGCTTCCAGGACGATATATTGAAATTGAGATGACAGGATACCGCACTATCAGAGAGATTGGAGATTGTGGAAAACAATGCCAGGCGTTGCAATATTTGAATCTTAAATGTACCGGAGGGAAGTTAAGGAACAGATATCAAAGGCTATACTATTTAGTTGCTAAAAGAGTCTCTCAACCTTCAGCTTTCAAACGAGGATCTTGCTATGGATATACAGCGTATCCATAGGGACCCATTTAGGCGCAACCCGCAGAGAACTAAGCCAAGGAAAATCCTGGTGAATTTTCACACATATACCTTGAAAGAACAAATCTTGAACCTAGCTTTAAAACAAAAATCAATACCAGGCAAAGGGTTCAACTACCAGATACGCTCTGATCTGTCCAGATTTACTCTCAACAAACAATGGGAGCTGGGTAAAAGAATGGATGCTCTTCGTGGGCTGGGCACCACAGTGCAGATGGGCTTTCCTGCTTCCCTTAAAATAATGCATGACAATAGAATGTATAACATACGATCAGTTCAGGCTATTGTCCCTGGGAAGTAGAAAGTAGAAGTAACAGGGTCAATAGGGTCCTACAAGGACCTATAAGTTCCCCCTCTTATGTTTTCTACCACAACAGGGGAGGAGAAAGGAAAAAAAAATTCTAAAATAGATTAACTTCCAACTATGTTCTGGTATAGTACCAAATTTCTATGGATGAAACAGTGTATATATGCACAATAAAAAAATTTTAAAAAGGGGGAAAAAGAAAAAACAGATAACAAAAAGGGAGCGAAAAGGAACACGATAAAATATAATTTGAGGCACTCACAGGGGGGTTTGGGAGGAGTTGGGGCACTTACTTCCGGTATTCCGGATAGTGAGTACAAGGGTTTCCCATGAATGAATGAATGAATGAATGAATGAATGAAATTATTTGTAGAGCGCACGATGGGCAAAACGGCTTCCTGGCGCTGAGAGCTCTAAGGAACAGAACAGACAGGGCCAGGAGGTTTAGCGGGGGTAGGCCAGGGCAAACAGAAAAGTTTTGAGCACTTTACGGAAGTGTGAAAAAATAGGGATAGAGCGCATGGAGAGAGGAAGGAAGTTCCAGAACCGGGGTGCAAGAACAGAGAATCTAGTTCCACCAGTGCGAGTTTTGTGGAAACGGGGAACAGTGAGGAGGGCAGAGGAAGATGAACGGAGAGTGCGGTCAGGGGTGTGGAGGGAAATCAGAGAATTGATAAAAGCCGGTGCAGAGTGATCAAGGGCCCGATAAACAAGGCAACCTAGTTTGAACAAAGATCTCTGCAGGATGGGTAACCAGTGGAGGGATTTGAGGACAGGAGTGATGTGATGGGTTTTGGGCAAGTGAAAGATGAGACGGGCAGCCTGATTTTGGATTGCTTGAAGGCGGCGGGTTTCGTAGGCAGGAATGCCTGCGAACAAGCTATTACCATAATCAAGGCGGAAAGTGATAAGGGCAGAAATGATGATTTTGAGGGAGTCAAGAGAAAAGAAGCGGGAGATTTTCCGGATCATCCGAAGGGAGAGGTTACAGGAGGACACCACGGCACTGACCTGGCCATGCATGGACAGGTCCTGGCTGACCTTAATGCCCAATGTTTTAACGGAGGGAACCGGGGTGGGAGGGGGGCCAAGAATAGGGGGCCAGAAGGCAGGGGACCAAGGGCTGGATGAGCCGCCAGTCAGGACAAGCTCAGTCTTATCTGGATTGAGCTTGAGGTGATTGGCGCTCATCTACCCAGAAATAAAGACCATGGTGGAGCGAAAGAAAGATAGGGAGTGAGAAGAAGAAGAAAGATCAAAGACGAGCTGGAGGTCATCTGCGTAGTTATACACAGAGACCCCCAGCTCAAGGAGAGAAGAAATAAGTGGATGAATGTAAAGATTGAAAAGAAGAGGAGAAAGGGAGGAACCTTGGGGAACCCCACAGGGCACCGGGGGGGGGGGGAGAGCGGAGAAGCCAGGGAGGTGGACAGCTTGAGAACGTCCTGTCAAATAGGAGTGATCCAGGAAAGGGCGGGGCCTCGTATGCCCGCTGCGCTGACACGGTCCAAAAGAATGTTATGGTCGACCGTGTCAAACGCAGCGGACAGGTCGAGGAGAACCAAAGCTTGGGGAGAGTTGGTGTCAGCCTTGGCTTTGAGCTTGTCAAGAACGGCTAGCACCACAGTTTCAGTCGAATGACCCGAGCGGAAACCTGCTTGGTGAGAAGCAAGGAGTTGGTTCTGTTCAACATAAGTAGAGAGACAGGAGGTGACGTAGGATTCCAGAATTTTGGCAAGATAGGGAAGAAGAGAGATGGGCCTGAAGTTAGAAGGGAGAGAAGAATCAAGACCAGGTTTTTTAAGAATGGGGGAAACAATAGCAGATTTAAATGAAGAAGGGACCAGTCCGGTAGAAAGAGAAGCATTGAGGAGGGAAAGGGGGGTAGCAGGGCAGGAAGAGAAGAGAGTTTTAAGAATGCGGGCAGGGGCACAATCAGTGGGAGAGCCAGACTTGATTTTTGTGAGCAGAGCTAAGAAAGAGTCCAAGGAGAGGGGCGGAAAAGAGGAAAAGAAAGATTTAGACACAGAGGGGACAGAATGAAGTGGAGTAAAAGGAGTGACAGAAATGTTGGATTTAATTTTAACGATCTTCTCGATAAAGAAGTCGTTTAAAGAAGAGCGGAGGGCCTGGGAAGGAGTAAAGTGAGGACAAGCACGATCAGAGGTGGCCAAATTGTTGACCAAGGAGAAGATTTCTTTAGATTTGTTGGCCGAAAGGATTACTTGTTCGGAGAAATATTTGGTCTTTGTCGCCAGAATGGCCTTCTTGTACTCTTTAAGAAGAGATTTGTGTTTGGCCTTGAGGTCGGGGCAGTAGCTACGGCGCCAAAGGCGCTCAGAGCGTCTAAGTTCCAATTTGAGGATCTTGAGCTCAGAGTTAAACCAACGGTGAGCCTCATGAGGACGAATGGACTTAACTAACTTGAGAGGGGCTACTAAATCGCAAGCGGAAGATAGCCAGTTGCCAACTGCAGCGGCCTGTGAGTCAAGGGAAATGCCATTAAGGTCGGGAGGAGAAGAAGCAAGGGAATGAGAGAGGGAAAGCAAGTCAGCGCGATTCCAGCTACGTGAGAAAACATTCTTGGGACGAGGGGGTTTGTGAGGGGAACCAATGTTTATAGTGAAGGAAATGAGAAAATGGTCGGACCAGGTACAAGGGAGGATGCTGGGGGGGGAAACTATGTCCTGGGATGACCAGACTTGGTCCAGAATATGTCCAAGATTGTGAGTAGGGACCAGTACATGGGACTTAAGATTGAGACATAAGAGAGTGGCCGTGAAGTCCTTGGACGCTAAGTCCTCCCTGGGGTCGCCAGACCAGTAATTAAAGTCACCTAGCAGGAGAATAGAAGAGTTGTTAACTACAAGCGTAGCGAGGAGTTCCTGCAGGGAGGCCACAAACAGAGGCATGCTCAGGGGAGGGCGATAGACAAGGACGACAGTGAGAGGCGCGGAAAGATTAGAGGAGCGGGCGACCAGAAAGTCCACCCCAGCTATAGATGGTTGGGAGAGAAGCTGGAATTGAAGAGTGGATCGAGCAATCATGGCAACACCCCCCCCCGGTCTTGCCTTCGGGGCGGTCAGCCCCGAGGGCATAATAAGAATCGGGGAGGATGGCTAGAATGTCGGGGAGAGAGGCCTCAGAGAACCAAGTTTCCGTTAAGAACAGAATATCCGGGGAGTCTGTGGTTAGAAGGTTGAACAGTTCAAGTTGGTGCTTGCCTGCCGAGCGAGTGTTGAGGAGATAGGCAGAAGCAGTGTGAGGTGGTGATGAGAATCTAATGGGAGGAAGTCCGGTGTCCTGAGAGGGCAAGGGAAGTGTGGAGCGTGGAGACATGACACAGTCTGAGTGGGGGACATAGATATCTAATGCAACAAGGTGCTGCATGAGGGTATGGGGAAGAGGCACATCAGCAGTGCAGGCGAGGAGTTGTGCAGGTGTGTATGCCAAAGAAGAGGCAGGGGGTGTGGCCCCAGGTCCCGGCCCGTCGCGGACGGGCGCAGACGGGCTTAACTTAGGCGCAACTTCGGCGCGCCTTCGTCGCGCCCGCTGCGCTCGTCCGCTGTGCGGCCGGGATAGAAGTGCCATAAGTAGGGGACCGGTAGTAGCAGGGGCGTGGCAGGGGGTGGAGGGACAGAGGAGCTGCCCCGCCAACCAGAGAGCAGCCCAAGGTGGTAGCCACGCCCGTCCCCGCCCTCGTGACCTGCCCGTCAGAGGGGGAGGGAACGCTCAGCGTGGGGCGCTCTGGCGGCGGCAGACAAGGGAATCCCAAGATGACAAGGGGTGCGCGATGTCCACAGCGCAGCCCCTGAAGCTGTGAAGCAAAGTGAGTAAAAAGTGTCCAAGCACTGTTAAAATTAAAGTTGCGCCGCGCCTCGGCAGCGTTGTTGCTCCCGGCGAAGCCTCGGGAGGTCTGGCAGTTCCGAAAGAGCTAGGGCGGGACTCGCCCGACAGGAGGAAATTGCCAGGGGGGGAGGGACAGAGGAGCTGCCCCGCCAACCAGAGAGCAGCCCAAGGTGGTAGCCACGCCCGTCCCCGCCCTCGTGACCTGCCCGTCAGAGGGGGAGGGAACGCTCAGCGTGGGGCGCTCTGGCGGCGGCAGACAAGGGAATCCCAAGAAGACAAGGGGTGCGCGATGTCCACAGCGCAGCCCCTGAAGCTGTGAAGCAAAGTGAGTAAAAAGTGTCCAAGCACTGTTAAAATTAAAGTTGCGCAGCGCCTCGGCAGCGTTGTTGCTCCCGGCGAAGCCGCGGGAGGTCTGGCAGTTCCGAAAGAGCTCCATGGGAGGGAGGGTGGTTTGGGGGGGGCACAGAGGGGTGGAGGGGTGGGCTGAAAAAGCAAAAAAATATTTATTCTTAATAGTGTTCCAATCATTACTATTTACTAGGGAATCTAATTCCAAGCAGCAGATAAACAGGGGTCTGTATAATTTGGCGGTATTTTCAATCATCACCTATTCCCAGGGTTATGACGAAGCTTAACATTTTTTCCTGGAATGTTAATGGTCTCCGTACCAAACCGCGTGCAAATAAAATTCTTCAGTATTTGCGGGATGTCGATGCGGACATTATTATATTGCAGGAGACACACTTAGTGGAGGGAGAAATACTTGAGCTGGTTAAGAAGAATAGATGGTTGGACACTTCTGTTTCTACCTTCCAATCGCTGAACATAAGGGGTGTGTCTATCTTGTTCAAAAAATCCATGATTATAAAAATTATCCAGCAAAAGGCTGATTCTGGAGGAAGATGGGTCATTCTGGCGGTCGAGATAGGAGGTGCAGTGCTAACACTAGTTGGGTACCATGGGCCGAATCGTGATGACCCTTCGGTGTTAGAATCTTTATTTTTCCATCCTTTGCAATTCCCTGAGCCAGTCGTAATTACCGGCGACTTTAATATTGTTCTGAATCCCATGCTGGATAAGTCTCCAACAAGTAGACAACAGCCCCTCTCAAAATCTAGAAACTGTTTACTTGGGTGCATGAATCAATATGGCTATGTTGATATCTGGAGGGTAAGAGAGGGGCAGAGGCAGGGATTTTCCTTCAGGAATCTTAAATACCGACATCGGTCGAGGATAGATTTTATCCTAATTAGCCGAGAGTTGGCTAACTCAGTCAAAAACGTAGACTATCTTCCGTCGCATCTCTCCGACCATTCAGCCATGAAGTTGGTACTTGAGTGGGGAGAGAAACCCCCTACAAGGACGTGGTCTTTCGATCGATCTCTCCTTACTTCATTGGAAGATATAGAGTATATACAATTAGAAGCACAGCTTTTTTTTAAATTAACACAGGTTCAGCATCTTTGGGTGTTATTTGGGATGCCTTTAAGTGTACATTAAGAAGGATCATAAAGAATAAGACCGTATACCGAAGAAAGCAGTATTTGGAAGAGGTGTCTTCTATCGAAGAGAATATTACAGCTACCCAGGCAGACATCGAAAACCGTAGTGATGACAGCAATCATGATTTATCCCAGAAATACGCTAAAATGATGGATTTGAAGAATGCATTGACATCAGTATTAGATAAACGAATCATGCAGAGATGGGAGGCGAGCAAACTAGCTCATTTCCAATACGGGGAGGGGGCTGGCAGGCTCCTGGCCTGGAGAGTAAAATCGGATCGAGTGCGAAATCATATCGATTCAGTGACAACTGATTGTGGCACCTTTACAAAAGATGCTGACATAAGGGAAGCTTTTAAAGATTTCTTCCAAGCAATATATCAGGAAGACCTAAATGTCACCTCTGAAGATGCTGTTAATTGGTTAAAAGATCTTTCTCTACCGTCTTTGACGGATGAACAGAGTACATTGTTAGATAAGGTAATAACTAAGGATGAGGTAGAGCAGGCTATACAGGGAGCCAAGGGAGGTAAGGCTGCAGGAACAGACGGTTTACCGTCAGAAATCTATAAAAACCTGCTATTGGAAGTGTCTCCTGTTCTGGTGGAACTGTTCAATAAGATCTTGAGGGAGGGAGAGGCCCCCCCAGCATCTTGGGATAACGCCTCGATAACACTAATCCTGAAGCCAGGAAAGCCCCCATCTGAATGTGGTTCGTATCGGCCAATATCAATTTTAAATGCCGATTATAAGATCTTTGCGGCAATATTGGCCAAAAGGCTCGGTCAGGTAGCTCCTGATATACTGAATTCCAATCAAAAAGGTTTCGTAAAGGGGAGTCAGCTGTTTGAGCTCACATATGATCTGGTGGGAGCTATAGATCTGGCGACTAAGGAGACTCTGCCCCTCTCGGTCCTCACCTTGGACGCCACCAAGGCCTTCGACAGGGTAAATTGGCAATACCTGTCGCAGGCCTTGTTGAGGTTGAATGTGGGGGACAAATTCCGCAGAGCAATAAAACTGCTGTATGGAAGCCCTTCGGCCTCTATCCTGATAAATGGGGGTTTGTCTGAGTCATTCAGGGTAATGAGGGGTACGAGACAGGGTTGTCCCCTGTCCCCCCTATTATTCGATTTGTATATAGAGCTGTTCGTACAGAAACTGAGAGAAAACCCGCAAATCAAACCATTTGTTTACTGCGATTGGATCAAAAAAGTGGCCCTCTACGCAGATGATATCATGATTTTTACCCCAGATATTAATACTGCGTTTCCTGTGGTTATAGATCTCGCCATGGATTTTGGAAAGATGTCAGGATATGAGGTGAATGCCTCTAAAACAGAGTCAATGTCATGGAACGTTAACCTAAATACACATAGTGCGACATCGAGGGCTAACTTGAGATACCTGGGGATAGTCATAGACAAAAATATAAATACGATAGCCTCACTAAATTTTGCAAAAGTTGCAGCGCAGTGCCGAAAACTGATGAGAGCATGGGCACATCTCCCTCTCACCATCTTGGGGAAGGTAAATTTAGTTAAAATGTGCATACTGCCAAAGATTTCATTTTTATTCAATTCAATACCGCTGTTTTTTGACCCTAAATTAATTGTAAAACTGCAGAGCGAGATATCCTCTTTTATCTGGAATAATAAGAATCCAAGAATTGCTTTGAAAAAGATAAGGCGTAGGAGGGAGAAGGGCGGGCTGGCGGGCCCAGACCTTCAGGCTTATGCATGGGAATTCCAGCTATCGCATGCACGAACGCTCTCTAAAACACCAACTGATACAGGCCTAGGCCTTATGTTTTCTACTTTGCTGAGCTGTGAGGGAGTTGGGCAGGCCAGTTTCCTGTTTAAGTTTGGTGATCCCAAATTTAAAAAAAAATAAAGCTGAAGATACTACAGGGGATGGCCAATACATGGTATAGAGTGAGATACTCGATTAATATAGGATATTTTTCAAGCAGAGCTCCAATATGGGATTTACCTGCACCCCCTGCCTGGGCGGAAGATGCATTAGTCCTACCACTTAAAGAGGCAGGAATTACATCATGGGGAGACTTATTTTTTGATGGATCTCTGCTTCCATGGAACTACTTGACTAACAAAGTCGGGCCGAGATTTTCAAGATTTAAATATCTACAAATTTCAAGTTGGGCCCAGGCACAAAATACACAGCCCTCACGTAACAGCAGGCTTCCTATAGGGGGAGTGAGTGAACTAGAGGCGTGCCTGCTTGACAAACCCCCTATAAAAAAAGAGATCTCGCTTTGGTACAACATGATCATAGAGGAATCAGATGGTAAATTCTGTCTTCCAACGCAATTGTGGGCGGAGTCTATGCCAGGAGAAGATGTGGAAGAACTTTGGCTAACCTCATGCAGGGTATTATGGGATTTGGTTAAGCCTGCTTGGCTACGAAGGAACCACGTATTCACAATACATAGAGCTTATTACTCCCCGCAGAGACCGTCAAAGATGCGGCTTGGTGGCGACGTCCACATGTTTATTGAATGCCCACAAATTACCCCATACTGGGATTCTATAAGTAGTAAATTGTCTTTGATTCTGGATTCTCAGGTTACCATCGATTTGGGCTTAGTCATTTTTGGCCTGAGTGGAAAAACTCGTAACGCTGCCTCCAACTTAGTGTTCTATTCCATTCTGGCGGCCCGCAGGGAAATTTGTAGACACTGGAAAGACGCTTTGCCACCCACCTTTTATGAATGGCGTTCTTCAATCCTCCAGATCTCGAAACTTGACTTGGCAAGGGGAGGAAATCAGGTGAAAAGAGCCTTTTGGAAGCAGCTGGAGAGGTCATGTTGACACCTGGGTTTTTTTTTCTTTTCCCCCAGGTCCGATGATTAATGCTGACATGGCTCACCTTCTGTAGTAGTGACGTTGCTTAAAGGGCCCTGGTATCCTGGGCATTATTGTCCAACAGAACAGCCCGCATTCTAGAGTCTCACAGCCTGCCAGCTGATACTGAAGGGATTTGGTTCACCATCCCTCCTACGCTATCCCTGCCAGCTGATGCTGAGTCAGTACAGAGGCACTGCCTGATTTTCTGCTCTGCGGTAGTTTTCTGTCTTGACAGATTGGAGCCAAGTACGCAAATGATAAAACATTTTTTTTTTTTAAATGGTTATCGCCCAAACGGTGATATTCACCCAGGACTTACACTCATACAAAACATTCATACATGCTTACTATCCAATCAGACCATTCAAACCGTGAAAACACACTAAAACATTCATCAATGTTTCCACCCACTGATAGTGCAAAGTCCCTATATATATGCAAAATAGAAAAGTTATATTACATGAATCCAATAGGTAATGTATAAATCATTCAAAGTAACAATGAAAACTAACAGCCATGTTGTCAGCGGGACCCGCAGGGATAAAGAAGAAACAGATACCGCCGGAAAACAAGCTGTTTAGATTTAATCTAGCACTCCTCTAGCGCAGGAAGGATAAATCTCCAACTCGGCAGGAAAAAGAGGATGGATCTAAGAGGCTGCCTGATAAAGCAGTCCGAAAAAGCTTTAGTATAAGAAGCACATGATCTGGGGTCTTTTCAAGCTTTGGGAATTACTGTGATACTAGCATATCTCATTGTGGCAGTGAGTGTTTCAGAGGTACTAATGGAGTTAAAAAAGCAAGTTAGGATTGGGACTAGTACAGACAAAAAGGGTGTAATATTCAGCAATGTAGCTATCTTGGCCTTTCCCTGCTTTTAACTAAGATATTGTCTGCATGACCTCTCCACCTAAATATCATCATCCATTAGTATGGATTCAAAGTGTGAAAGTGTGTATGCAGTCCAGGGGAATAGTGTTGAGGTATCACAGGGCCATGTCCAGATCAAGTATATCTGCAGTATGCAATGTAGAGTAGATATGTTCAAACTCTTCGGCAATTTGGGAGTCCTGGTAGACACTGTCTCCCTGATGTTGGTCTGACTCCATAATACTATGTCTAATAGTTTGGGCTTGCAGTCGATGTGCAAGGAGGCGCCTGCCTTGTTGCCTCCTACATGATATCATTGTTTGATACGAAGAAGAGAATATTCAACGCTGTCCATATTAAGTGCCCAGAATTCCTTTCACGCTGTAGTGAGTTGCTGTTGCACCCTGTGGGAGCCCAGGCTTTTGTGTTCCTCCTCAAGATCTCTTATCCTATTTTCCAATTGTTATCGCTTATCTCTTCTATCTTTATTGTGCTTGGCTGCTATACTTATAAACGTACCCTGTAGTGTAGCCTTCAACGTATATCAGAGGAGAGCAAGGGGGTTATCAGAAGTGTCATTGAAGTAAAAAAAAGTAGCAATGGCTGTATCAATTTCAGTGCGTGTAGGGTCATATTGAAGTAGTTTAAGATTAAAACACCAGGTACTATGTGGAGGTGTTGTGGATGGTGTTCACAGGGTTAAAATGATAGGTGAGTGGGCAGACAGTGCAGCAGGGCCTTTCGTCAGTCGAGGGAGAGTAAGGTAAAAATCTGTTCTGCTATAGAAGGAATATGCATTATCAGAGGTATGAATTTTGTGCCAAACATCCAAAGATCCTGCATCCACTAATCACTGGAGGCCAGTCACTGGAAAGACCCCGGCGCCTCCCACTCTTTGGCCCGATCTATCCATAAGAGGATCAGGCGCTAGATTGAAATCTCAACCTATCAATATATCTGAATCATGGGAAGTTAGTACCCGACCCACTGAGTCTAGTACGAAGAGTTCATGATGGTCATTAGAGGTGTACAACATGGCAACCGTAAACATGGGGGAATGTGAAGCAATACCGTGCAAAAGTAATCTGCCTGCAATTTCCGCCTGTGTCTGTACCACCCTGCCTGTTACCCATGCAGCTAATTAAACTACAACCCCACCTTGTTTGTGTGGCCCTGAGGAAAAAAACTGGTATCAAACCAACGGGAATGCATCTGAGGCCAGTCTGTCTGGAATCCCGCAGCAATGAAAGATCATTGCGTTTCACTGGGTCATTAAGGTTTCGAACATTGAGGCCAAGTATTTTAATCATATGGCAAGGGCATTAGAATATTTGGTCAACTAACAGGATCAGCCAGTGAAGGACAACATATGCTGCAACCTTCCCCTAATGATATGAACTAGGGGATCCCTCTTGCCTGCCTACTCTACACATCTGAGGTTATACCACTAGGCCTGCAGGTCCGCAACATCCCAGGCATTTTCACAGACAATCCTAAATACACACTTCAAACTTTAGCTATATTGGTACCACGTGCTCCAGACAATGGTTAGCACTCGGTATTGATATCGCTACTGAGACCCTTAAAGCACTAGAGACAGAAATCAGTGACCTCTTAAAACAGATCAATGACTCAGACCCCACCCCAGAGTGCTAGAAACTACTGGAACAAGTAGAAAAAGCGGTCGCAGACTTCCACCGCATCGAGCAAATCAAAAAATCAAATAAAATCAAAAAAGACATAAAAAACTACAGTGTTGAGGGTACTTATCCCTACCTCAACAAGGATTTTTACACTAACAGGCCTCAATTTAATCCCCAGAATAGACCTTGGGGCCGTTACAACAAACAGCAAAATATAGTCGGATTCTCGGATGCCTCTGAGGATTCATCTGATAACTCAGATCCCGGTGAAGGAGGCAGTAACTCAAGAAGAGGAGGAGATGGGGCCCAAGGGAATTTTTTAGCCAGAGGCCAACCAGGCACCCCCCAGAGAGGGAGAGTGAAAAAACCTCAGAGATGGTTCAACGCCCCAGGGGAGCGGAAGACCCGCAACAACTTTTACCAGTGGTAGCATCCCCTCTACAGAGTACCTCTGAGTTGATACCAATCTTCAACCTCTCTAGTCACACTCTACAACATTCAGAGATAGAACTTCTCAAGAAGGGACTGTCCTTTGTTCCCACCATCCGCCCTAACTTTATGGAACTCCAGACTGAATTACTCAGATTCTTCATACTTATTCGTCTGAAAGCATTCTTTCAGTTGCACCCTTCACCGATCCCTAACTGTAACACACCTTTTAGCCCCCCGTCAACCTTCCTCCCAACAGCCAGTATGATCCCGTCTGAGGTCATCACTTTTGAGAAGCTGGTCCTCAAAGACCTTGAGGCCTTAGAAAAGAAAAAGCTATTTGTCCCATACAACATCCCCAAATGTGAAAAAGAGGCCATCTGTACACTTAAAACCAACACTAACGTGATTATAAAAAGTGCGGATAAGGGCGGTGGAATTGTCCTGCAGAATATTGATTCTTATAAGAATGAAATTAACCGCCAACTGGGCAACAGAGAACATTACTTAAGACTTGGTCGTAATCCTACGAGTGAGATTCAAGGCATAATTAAAAAGCTTACCACAGATGCCCGAGACGAAGGGTACCTCAGTAAGAAGGAATACATATTCCTCAATGTTAAAAGCCCACTTCTCCCGGTGATCTATACCCTCCCAAAAGTTCATAAAAGCATCGAAAACCCCCCAGGGAGACCCATAGTGTCAGCCTGCGGTTCAATTTTGGAACCCTTGGGTTCTTACGTGGATTTTTTCATTAAGGACTTTGTGCCCTCCACTTGTTGCTATGTACGTGACAGCATGGAAATGATAAATCTGGTAGAGCATTCCCCCTACGACCCAGCGACCCAAACACTCTGTACCATGGATGTAGAGTCGCTCTATACTAATATCCCTCAAGGAGCGGCTCTACTCGTCATCCAAAAAGTCTTAGACTCTCGACCTAGACCCCATAGAGTACCAACACTCTTTATTTTACAATTGCTCGAACTTTGCCTGACAAGGAATTTTTTTGTCTTTGATGGGGCATTCTATCAACAGATAAAGGGCACTTCAATGGGGGCTATTTTTGCCCCCCACCTGGCAATTTTGTTTATGGACGCGCTCGAGACCGGCACGATCTTATCGGCCGAGAATCCCTTCCGATCTGGTATTGCCGTGTGGAGGCGTTACATAGATGACATCTCTATGATTTGGAATTCTGGTATAAATACGTTAGAATCTTTTCTTCACTGGCTGAATAATAACTGTGCTGACCTAAGGTTTACCCTGGCCCATCATAAAACAGAGATACCCTTCCTGGATTTAACAATCTACCATGAGGAAGGTGAACTATTGACACGGCTTTACAGGAAGCCTACTGAACGCAATACTTTGCTGAGATATGACAGTAACCATCCAAGAGCCCTTAAAGACTCGCTCCCATATTCCCAATTCCTGCGGATCAGGCGTAATTGCTCATCAAAACCCGATTACTTTAGGGAGGCCAATATCCTGGCAAATAAATTAAAAGCCCGTGGCTACCCCAGCAGATTAGTTAAGAACGCCTCAAAGAGAGCCTGGTATTGTCCCCGTGAAGTCCTATTAGAACCAAAGACTCAGGAGAGAATAGAGAGAATTGTGTGTGTGACCACTTTCTCTCCGGTCTCGAATAAAATCCGTAAAACCATTCTGCAACACTGGCCAACAATAAATGCGGGTCAATTAAACCTAGACAAACCACTATTTGCGTTCAAAAAGAGCAAAAACCTGAGGGACCATCTGGTCCGAGCTGCTTTGCCCGCTCCAACCCCGAATAACACAATTGAATCCAATTGGGGACTTCCACCCATCAGAGGACATGTAAAATGTGGTCAGTGTATTGTCTGTGATCTAACATTGGAGGGACGTACTTTCAGTCACAATAATGTAACTGTTGATATGAGAGATCTCACAAATTGCAATAGCACTAATGTAATTTATGCAGTTTTATGCTCTTGTCCAAAAATGTATGTGGGGCAAACTACCCAAAAGGTTAAGACACGCATAAGCCAGCACAGGAGCCGCATAAGATGCGGCACCCCCAATGCCCCTTTAGTTGAACATTTTGCATCCATGAAACATACAGCAGACGATGTGAGGTGGACAATTTTGAAGTCTGTGAAACTACCACCGAGAGGAGGCAATCTACAACAACTTCTGAATCGTGAAGAGCTTAAGTCAATAATACAATTCAACACCATTCACACAGGACTCAACCGGAGCGAAGACTAGACAACACTCCTGTGAAAGAACAATTTCCTATACATGACTTGAGCTAAACTGACAAGTACACAGAGTTGCTGAGCTCAGTAACCTGTTGATACGTTTTTTTCTGATGTTTAATGTTTTTATAACTTTTACATTTTCCACATAATCTCACATCCAGCATGTTTCCCTTCACAATGGCAATACCAGATGAATCACTGAGAGTATGATCACCACCATAGTCCCTCACCGGGTTCACTCTCTCCCAACACGCCTCGAATCAGGTTAGTCTCTTCGCAGCACTGTTGTCACGCCTAAATAGCTGTTTAATGTTCATAAAATGTTACCCGCTAGACCACCACTACAAGATGGCGCCCAATTCCACCCTCACGTGACCTGGGCACAAGCCCTTATAATTGGCCCCACCCACATGTCCAAACCAGGATCCGGCAGCAGGACCTAGCACTCAGACGGTGCCCCGCGAGCTCGATTTCGACCCGGTAAGCACTCTCTAGCCGGTAGGCAAGCCAAATCCTCAGGCCCAGGTCTCTGCAAGAGACTTCTGGTGCTAATTGAATGTATACTTTATTTACAGCGGTCCATTTTTCGACATTGCTCGTACGGCGGCGACGGCCATTGAGCCTCCCTCCAACTATCCACCCCAATCGGAAACCCTCTAAAACGGTATGTTGTTTACCTTGTATCTCAGCCGCCCCACCCAATGAGGCCACTCTCCCTAGTAACGGCTTGCCCTGAACCCACAGCTCGCCGCATCCGGCGCAACTAGGAAACCGACAACCCTCCACCCCAGCCCATAACCCATCACGAACGGGAAGTACAACAGGAAATGGTATGCTTTCTATCTTGTAATTCTTTTACTAGCCCTCGCCTTGTACAAATCTGGCCATTATCCCCAATATTGGTTCCCCTTTTGATCCTATAGATCGGTATTACGCCGCAACGGGGATTACAAGAAAGCTGACGGCTCTTCAGCTCCCACCAAATTGCAGGACATTAGTCCTGTTATCTAAGGTACGCCACCATCGCACATGTATGTATGGTGCACCCGTGAATATAGAGTGTTTCACATGCTCTCCCATGTACAAACTTGTTCATTACAGGAACATACTTCTTGGTTGTCGTGCTGCAAACCAGCCCTGGTGCCATCACCCATTATCTACTAACCAAGTGTACCATCCTTCACCTCTTGTAAGAGGTACATCCTAGGCATTGCTCAAGTCACCGTTAGCCCACCAGACTTGCACAGAAGCCTGCCCCATGATAACCATAAACGCACAATGCTCCGCTCAATCACCAGATCACTGAGCCTCGAGCAATTTTGTAATCACATGTTCTGCACAACCCCAAACTACTTCACCCACAGTACCTATGTCACTGCGATTCCGAATACAATTGTATATGAATGTTGGACCTGAACTGAAAGGTTACCACTGTCACCAGCACTCTGCACACACCGCGATTTCGATTATTGTAATCGTTAAGAATGGTATGGACTGACCGCCCTCCAGGATTCTCGCCTGATTATTTCCTGTTTTGTTTTTCATTGTTTCTCCAACAGGCGCTTCCTAAAAACTCAGGCAAACCCTATTATATAGGTCCTGAAGATGATCCCCTTTATTTAACTGAGCAAAGGAATCAAAACGTCGACGCCTATGAGTTGGCATACATGAAAATAATTTATATATGATTTTGTATGTACTACTCCAGGCGCCACTGTCAGTATTCTTTACCTATAACAGTGCCCTGCCTGCTCCTTTTCTTTTGCCTGAAAACACCCCTTTCTCTCTTTTCTATTTTCTTTTTTCCTCTTAGTACGGCACAGGATTGTGTCTTGCTATTGTTGTAGAAATGTATTTGTAACCACATTTGATATCTTTTGACAAATAAATTCCTTGCGCGGCTGGACAAGGAAGTTTAAACATATAGTAGGCTATTGTGCTCTATATAATATTTGCTTTATCCCCAAAAAAGCTAAGAACCTTTGTTTCTGAGAATTCAGTTGTTACCCATGGTTCATAGCTACCCGCTGGGTTCCCCTTGTTGTTCTAAAAATGCTTACTCTACATGCCACAAACCACTGGGGACTTTATTACCCAGCAGTCTAAGTGCCAGGAGGCGCTGCTGGTCATCTGTTCATGCCCGGAGGTGCATAAAGAGCCCGTGGGGCTCTTGCAGCATGGGATCCCTCTTGCCTGCCTGCTCCACATGCTGAAAACCACCAGGGACTTAATTGCCCTGCAGTCTGAGCACCAGGAGGTGCTGCTGGTTATCAGTTTGCGCCTGAAGGCGCATAAAGAGCCCGCAGGGCTCTCGCAGCATGGGAGCCCTCTTGCCTGCCTGCTCCACATGTCCCAAACCACCAGGGAATTTATTACCCAGCAGTCTAAATGCCAGAAGCCGCCACTGGTCATCAATTCGTGCCGGGAGGCGCATAAAGAGCCTGCTGGGGTCCCCCAGTACGGGACATGTGGGCGTGCCCAGGCCACACCTGGGCAATGCCGTGGTCAAGTGTGGGCCCATCAGCGACTTATAGAGACTGGGCTGGGCCACCCCTCTTGCTTCTTGAATTCAACATGGGTAAGCGCAAATTGCCATGTAGTATCGACGTAGACAAAGCAAGAGCTAAAGTGCCACATAATTGTGCCTCCATATCCTATTAAACAACAGCAGTAGGGGTATCAACTGATCAAATCCACGATGTAGAGGAACAGCTTGTGGTGGGTGAGGCAGCACCCACTACTACCCCGCCTACAGTAGCGCTACAGCATGCAATCTCAGGAGCAGACATTGATACAGACATAGTTGTGGAAGGGGGCGTCTCCATACAGGTCATGCAAAGTCCTTAAACCCTTTCACAGGGCCTGATGACTAAAAAAGGGGGTAGACTGGCTGGGAACAAATCCCCTGCTTCGACCCCGCCCCTAACAAAAAAAGTCAGAAAGGAGGTTTGAAGCAGGGTACCAGTGCAACTCATTTTCCAACTAAGGAGTGGGGGTGATATACCTTTGGCCCAGGAGAATCCGCTGATTTTGCGCCTTATTGCAGCAGTAGGAGACCTTCTTTAAACACGCCTGGAGTCAATCTTTGGGACATTCAGGGAGGACTTGACCATATGTGTTAAGAATGTAATAGAAGGCATGATAGCAAAGCTCTCACGATTAGAGTCTCAATTAGCTGAACTGATGGACACTAATCCTAGGAACAATGAAAATAATGAGGTGCCTAACGAGCCAAATAGTGCCCAAAATAGCACACATGTGCAAAACGTAGTACACTTGAGGGGAGCGCAATATAGTATTCCATACCCCGGGCCTTAAAGCCTGATATCGTTATCCCAGGAAAAACCAAAGAAATGAAACAAGTGGCTGCCATTACAAATCTCTGGGTCGGTAATAGATGTAGGCTCCATTTACCACCTGAGGCCACCCCTCTAGCAGCAGTGCTAGTAGGGGTACCCTCCTTAACGATAACACAATGGAAACAAGAGATGTGCTTATTCACAAGGTGAAATTCTGGTGTACAAAACTGTCAGACAAGGGGGTTAGAGCATCATCACACATTATAATGGCTAGGCGGTTGGGATGGGTTAGTTGGCGTGCAAAGTCTGAAGAGGGTGATTGTATTATTATTAATTTTGACCAGATCAATGTAGCTTTCTGACTGTTTTGAGAAGGAAGTAAACAAGGCTTGGGTGGTATAAAAGCGCCACCTGAGGTTCCTTTAGTAGGTTGAAAAGAATGGGTGATAAGGCTGATCCCTGAGGGATACCCAGGGTGACTACGGAGGCTTGCGAGAGTGAACTCTTCATCTTGATTCTTTGTGTTCTGTTATTTAGGAAGGAGGAGAACCCTTGCAACACTGTGCTTGAGAGGCCCATCCTTCGTTCCAATAGGGACAAAAGGTTGTCATGCTTGACGGTATTGAAGGCGGAGGATAAGTCAAGAAGTATCATTAGGCATGATTGATTGAGGTCAAGCATTTTTAGTATGTCGTCCATAATGTGTGCGAGTGCAGATTCTGTACTGTGATCTTGGTGGAAGCTAGATTGGTGACTCTCTAAGAGGTTGTCATTCTCAAAATGGTTGCATAATTGAATTTGTACACATTTCTCCAGCAGTTTCGCCAAAGTGGGGATGTTGGATATAGGGCGGTAGTTGTTGAGATCAGATGGAGTGACATCAGCTTTCTTTAGTATAGGTGTGACCTGCCCTATTTTAAGGCAGTGCGGAATGGAGCTTTGTCTCAAAGAGGTGTTTACAATTTGTTGCCCATAGAGGTAGGATAGTTGTTTTTAACATTTTGAAAAGAGCAGGAGGCAGGGGGTCAGAGAAGTGATTGAAAGGGTTTATTGCTTGAAGAGTGTTATAGATTATTTGTTGAGAGATTGGCGAGAAGGTGTGCCATGAGGCATTGTTTTTTGTGACTTCCCCTGAAGTATTAAAGTGGACTTTGAGTAGGGCACCACATTTAGTATCTTGGGCCATAGATTGTGGGAGAGCCTTCTTGGATTGGATGTCGAGCTCGATGGCCTTAGTCTTTTCGCGGAAGAAATTGGCAAGCACATCGCAGGTAGGTGTATCCAGGTAATTTAGTTCCCTAGAGTTAGTCGTGTTGCATGCTTGTTGCTTGACGATTTCAAAGAGTTTTTTGGACGGTTGATTGCTTGGTTCAGCTGGGTTCTGAAAAAGTCTGCCTTTGCCTTAAGAATCTTCCTGTTATATGAGTTCCTTAACCTTCTAAGGTGATTAAGGTTATCAGTGGTGGGTGCTGATTTCCATAATCGCTCTGCAACTCTTAGCTTGCGTCGCTCCGAGTTTAGGGTCTCACTGAACCAAGGTTTGGAAATTTTGGAGGAGATGTTTTTTTCTTGGAGGGGTGCTGTAGAGTCCAGGATTTCAAGCAAAGTGGAGTTGTAGAAGGTTGGGAGGTCATGTACATCAGTCATGTCCATCATGTGGGTGAGGTCGGAGTTGCATCGGTTTACCAAGGAGATGGGGTTGATATTTTGTAAGTTTCTTTTCCATTGTCTTGTTTTTGAGAGTTTGCCCCTTTTTTGAGTTACTTCGATATTGATGGAGAAGAGGATGCAGTGATGATCAGTCCAGTCGCATGGGGTGATGGATTCTAGTAAGACAATGTTTGTTTTTGCTATGATGAGGTCCAGTGTCTCTCCCTTGTTGTTAGTTGGGCTGTCACAGAATTGAGATAGCTCCTGGTCTGACATAAACTCTTTAAGACAGCCTGCACCATGATCATTTGCGTTGTTGCAGTGGAGATTAAAGTCAGCCAAGAAAATTTGAGGTACTTGTGAGTTGACATTGGATGCAATGACTTCCATTAGCCCATCGATAAAAGTCAAGTTATCACCCGGGGGGTGGTAAAATATGTGAAGCTTGCTGGCAATGCGCTTATCATCAGAGATATTACTACAGAGGTAATCGCAGGAGGATAGCTTGCTGCTTGCTTGACTGAGATTGAGTTACGATAAATGCAGGCCGCACCTCCCCTGGGTTTCCCGTTTCTCAGTCTAGGCAGATTAGGTCATGAGTAGGAGGAACCAGTAAGTCAAGGATGGGAGAGGAGAAACTATTTAGGCATGTTTCGGTGTGGACAATAATGTCTAAATCATTCTCTAGAATCAGGTTGAATATGTCAGGAGCATGTTTGCTAGCAGATCTGTAATTAATGAGCCCACACTTCATCTTGTTAACAGAGTGGGTTAGGGTATTCTGCTCTATGTTGATATTTGTGAGATTATCTCTATTTACGGATCTGTTGTTGTGAGTCGATTCTCTGAGGGGATTGGTGTAGGGGTCCTTTTCCATAGCATTGGAGCATCTCGGTGGTCAGATGCTGGAAACACGGTGATCTCTGCCGGGTGATGCTACATTAGTTCTTAGATGGTGACATGGCAGTCTGAAAGTTCATTGTACTGGAGAAAGCAGTTCAAAGCATAAGAAAGTCGAACCAGCAATCAGTATGTCTATGGTTCAGAGTTATTCCCGTTTTGCCGGAGTTGTTTAAGGAGGGCTGTTCATTCTCTATTTCTGTCAGCTTCTGTAGGTTTAGTTGCAGATCTAGTCCCTGAGCTCCAATGACGAAATGACTTGGCCAGATGGATGGAGAGGGGGCTTTGTCATGGTCTTTTGTGTGTTTTTTCCAAAAGGGTTGGAAAGCCAAAAATCGACTGGGCCTCCTCCAGGGTTTCCTTGTTCCATACAAAAACATGTTGAGAGGGGTGCCCCCAACGGTAGTGCACACCCTTTTCCAAATGAAAGGACATGGCTGGTTTCAAGGACCTAACATCTTTGGAGAATAATGACAGAAAAGTTCTGAAGAATTCCCACTTTCGTGCCTTTGAACGTTGTGGTGGTCTTGTCTCGTACAGCTGCCATGACAATGTATTTTTGTTTACAAGAGTGGAGGGGTGCCTCGAGTACTTGTGTGGTGACCAGCTTTATTTGTGTGGTCTAAGATAATTTCTTTGTCCAGCAGTCCAGGTGCCACATGGCAAACAGCTGAATCACATACCCATCAGGCTTTCCAGAGTCAGCCTGCATAAGGACACTTTAATACATACGCTTTAAATATATCAATTCAGAAATTAAGGCCTATCTCCCCTGTAGAGAGCTGCGCTCTTCCTCCCAATTCCTCCTCTCTGTTCCTCGATTTAGGAGAAAGAAACTGGGAGGCATGAAATTCTCCACCCTCGCCCCTGTTTTCTGGAACTCTCTTCCTTTTTCCCTCAGGTCCTCCTCGCACTATTCAGAGTTCCGAAAAGCTCTTAAAACCTTCCTCTTTTCCCAAGCCTTCCCACACTAGCGGCTTACCTCCTGCCCTGACCACGGGTCTGCATCCCTAGCGCCAAGAAACCGCTTGGTAAATGTGCGCTCTATAAATGTTTTAAAATTCAAAATTCAAATAAATTGGAGCGACATGACCTGTTTTCCAAATCTTCAAGGTGAAAACAGAGTTCAGCATTTTTCTCACACAATTCTTGTAGTTCCTGTTAATGCATATTTAGTTCATCTTCTCGTTGATTACTTACATATCCTAATTCAGCCACATCGTGCTTGATGCCTTTAATGTCTGACGCTATATTCTTCTTAAGGGCAGCTATATCATCCCTCAGGGCCCCAAAGATCACCTCCAGGAATGGCAGAGTGACATGTTCTTCAACTATTGACGTTTCGGCGTCCTCCGTAGAAGAGTGTGTGGAGGTCCCAGAGCGAGTAGGTGGGCGATGTTTAGCCAGTGTCTTGCACAACAATCCTTTTTAGGTGGTATTCTCCTTGGAGAGGTTGGTAGCCAAAATGGTTTCTGTAGTCATGAAGAACACCACAGCACTCTATCGTGGCATCAGGATGAGTGAGAGAAGTGAGAGAACTACAAAGCAGAAAGCAGTTGGGATCCAAAGTCAAATTGATCTAGGGACCAGAATTCTCCCACTTCGATAGCACAGGGATCAGGTGTCACAAAATGTGGGAAGCTTCAGCCAAATGTCCCCTACAGGAAGGGCAGGGCAATCACTCCAAATGTCTCTTTAATAGTAACACAATTGTGTGTTAATAAAGCAGAGGACCCCCACCACCCCCAGATCACCCCTCCCAGTCCAGATAGTGGTAAAGCACAATCCTAAAGCACTGGTCTGCTATCCAAAAGGGCATTTCCCAAAGCACAGTGGTTCCAGTGAGTACTGATCCAAACAAGCCACTACAGATGTAGGCACAAAGTTATCTAAATATAGCGGCATGCACTTATCCAAAGCTTGCACCACCAACAATCTCTGTTGCAGCCCAAGGTAACGCAGCAAGCGCCAGGTAATCCTCACCCTATTTGGCACCAACATTCCAGGGGTCCTCTTGAGGGAAAGTCTCTCTGATGTAAATAAATAATTTACTCTTAATTTCTATGCAGGTAAGTACTTAATCAATAATCACTCAATCGGAAATGAAAGAAAACAGAGTCTGTGGTGTTAGAGTTCTTAGGGGTTTTATTCCTTAGAAAGGAATGGTCAAGACCAAATTATCATGTTCCGAACACCACACAGGGTGTCAGAAGGGATAGAGCGCGCTACATTTTATTAACAGTACATAGCTTATATACTTATTTTGCATCATTGGAAACAGTATAGAAGGCGTAACAGCAGAGAGAAGACAAGATAACAGTATACACGTGGTACATGTGCGTAATCAAGAGGCGTGAACTAGAGGTGTGTTCTAGAAACGTCACAGGTAGGTGTCACCAAAGGGGTGGCACTAACAGAAAATGTTGCAATGTCAGCAGAAATCGGAAACTTGGATGCGCGCGCAGCTGCATGACGTGTGCATGACATGGAGTCGGAGGGTGCTGGGGACTTGACATTTGCACTGACGGAAAGAGACAGAAGTCTGGCATGTCAGATCAACTTGTGCTTCTATCATATCTGATATCTGATGTTTAGGAACTAAGCTATCTGGGCGGAAAGGTCTCTGGGGCAGAAGCTATTCTATACTGACTGTGAGTGCGTGTATAAGCGCCTGAATGTCTGTAAGAGAAGCGTGGGGCACGGGGCCTTCCAGGGGAGCATGGCAACAGAAGCTATGAATTACTTGAATTAGTTGCATAGAGACAGGTCGGCCCTTTGGCCCTGCAGCTGAGGAAGGATGTTTACTGGAGCTAGCAGGCAGGAATGTATTTTCGGGGAGGGAAACAGATAACTCGAAGGTTATAGTCAATCTTGGCAGGCAGCAGGCTGAGCCGAGCGCGAGGGGCCGCGCTGAAAGTAAGTCAGAGTTCACGAGTACAGGGGCTGCCTGGGCAGAGATTCTCGGAGTCAGAAGCCAGAAAAGAGGTTCGGTGGCAGAGATTCAGGGCCTACTTCAGCCAGAGCTGAAAAACGTAGGAGTACACTACAAAAAGACGTTGGCATAGCATACTTAGGAACGGACCACTCAACCCATTCATGGTGGGTCTGAAAGAGGACATGTTAACGTTGGACGCAAATGTATTTGCGTCTTCATAGCTGGCACAGGAGGGAAGTTACATGCACTTTAACTCGTACATGGAGACGGTGGGGTACTCGCTAGGGAACACAACTTGACCATAAAATTTATATTTCCTCATTCCCTCCTTGTTCCCTACGGACCCTTCATGATATATCGATCCTCATGAATCGATCAGTTTGTTCTTGTAACATTATATGTTCATCTTTTTTTCTTTGACGATTTGAGAGACAACTGGAATGTTCAATGCAGGAAGTGGCACACAGTCCACATATTGCCGGTCCACATTGTAGACACAGGCAGCAACTGAATACTATGACTAGGCCAATGCCTAGGAAGGATAGGATCTTCCATCCCCAAGCTGTTAACGTTGTCCAGAACCAACCAGACCAAGTCCAGGTGCCTGGATTCTGATGTATTTGATTTGCAATTTTATGCAGACGGGTAATAGCTTGATAGACAGATGGTGCATTTTGTGGGATGAAAACGCAGCAACTTGACCCGATGACCTTACAGGCTCCACCTCTATCTGCCAAGATGACGTCAATAACAAGACGATTTTGAAGGACAACAACCCGCATAGCAGATTGCTCCTCTGTTAAGTTACCTAAGGCGGAGGCAGTTTCATGTACTACTGCTTCAAGTGTTCTAGTTAATCTACGTATTAATTTACTGTTTTGGACAGGTCCTAGAAAGAAAAAGAATCCTTTATTGAAATCAGTGTACTGTTCCCATGCCGTTTCTGTGTAGTCGACAAGTGGGATATCTCTTCTGGATCTATTCTTGACTAGATTCGTATTTCTATGGTAATCAGGGGGAGCTAGAAAAACAGGTGGCAGAAGGAATGCAATATAACAGGTACCATCCCAGTCTGGAGGCAAACGTATGTATGCGGTATGACCACAAACAAAATAAGAGTGACTGATAGCTTTGAAAGACGATTTACCCTGATCACTGAATTCGACCACAGTAGTGCATTTACTATGACCTACGTGTACTGAACCTTTCTTTCGGACACACAATTCACCTGTGACTGGTAATACTAACATATGGGGCAGAACTGGAGCGGCTTCGGATTCAACAGTAAGGATCATGAGACTAATTGTGTAGTTACCTAATCCATATACCTCATTTTCTAGATCAGTTCCTATTCGAGTGGGGAGTCCCTCCTTGTCAGGGTAACAGACATCTAACAGAACTGAGTTCAAGTTTCCCCAAACCCAGCCTCCATCGAAAACAGCAATATCAGGATCTAAGGAATTAATTATTTTAAACCATGCACCACAGGAGCCATTGTGAGTGAACGGGTACGGAAAGAGGGGCAGAGCTCCCTTGTAATTCTGGTAGGGAGGGAGTCGGCCACATATCCAGCAGTCGGTAGCATTATTTGTCTGATGGGAGTGGTGTAACATACTAATGAATGTGTTGTTACGCAGCGCAAGTCTGTAAGAGAGTTCATGTGCAGGTAATTCACTAAAAGTGTGTTCAGCAGAGACATTGTAAGCAGATTGTTCACGCCTGAAAATAGGCCAATAAATGGGTAGCAGAATGCTGGCAATAATAATTAGAACACTTAAGAAAAACATTATTAACAATGTCACTATACAGTGACTACGCAGTGATTTGCAGTATGTACGTTTCTTTGCTTCTCTCTCTCTCTCTCTATCTCGATCTAGGGGATACATGTCAGAAACTATTTAACCGATTCACCTAGGGGAGGACTTAAACAATTAAACTGTCTGACTTGCTAGATCGGAGTTTCATACGATATTGTTCTTGGGGAGTCTTTTCTCGTTCGGTAACGGTAAAGTCACTTGGTTTTATACAGTCTTTGGTGGGGGTGGACGAGTCAGAGTCCTGTTTTAGTTCGTTTTTTAGTTCATTGCAAAGCTTGATGTGACTCGTGTGGACCCACCCCTTTCTCCCCTCTATCTTCACGGCGGTCCTCGTGGTGAGAAGAACGGTCTTCGGGGACTTCCAGCGGGGCTCCAGCGGACTTTTCCGGTCGAAATTCCGGACGAGTACCAGATCCCCAGGACGGACCTCGTGCGGCTTTACATCAGTGTTGTCGGGGAAAGCTGCGGCAACCTGTGAACGACATGATTGGAGTGCAGACATCAAGGAGGCAAGGTAATCTGTCAACATATTGCAATCAACATCAGTTATTTTCTTCGGAATGGGCGTCCCCCACATATTCGGTGGTCTGCCAAAGACCACTTCGTACGGGGATAGCCCTGATCTCGAGTGGGCGACCATTCTCATGTAGAATAGTGCCCCGGGCAGGGCGACTATCCAGTCGACCCCTTTGTCCTGACAGATCTTTGCAAGACGTAATTTTAGTGTCTGATTATGCCTTTCTACAAGGCCTGCTGCTTCGGGATGTCGGACACAATGGAACTTCCACTGGTATCCTAGCAGTAGAGAAACTTCTTTCATTAATGCAGATGAGAATGGCTGACCGTTATCTGAGTATACGACACGAGGCAAGCCGTACCGTGGGAAGAATTCACGAACCAGCTGCTTGGCAGTGGTCGGAGCAGTGTAATCTGATACTGGGTATGCTTCGGTCCAGCGGGACAGAGCACAGACAACTACGAGAACATATTTAAAACCTCGACAGCGGTCCATCTGGATATAATCCATCTGGAGGACTTCAAAAGGGTGATCGGGAGGATGAAATCCACCTTGCTCTACAGGGACGCTTTTACCTGGATTGAACTGACAACAGATCATGCAAGTACGCACTTTCTGTTTTGCTGCTGCTCGTAAGTGTTTGTTGTACCAGAGATTCTGTAGACTGTCTAACATTGCTTTCTCTCCTAGATGTGCCGGGCTATGTGCTGTATTTATCATGACTTGAACCATTGAGTCAGGGAGAAACGATATAGATTTTTCCTTCGTTATCCAACCTTGATCTGTCTGAATCCCTCCTAGTTCAGTCCATTTCTTTATTTCATCTGGAGTAGCATGTGTCTGGATATCAATTACGTCTAGGGCGGGATCTCTAACTGTCATACACTTTGTCGGTACTATTGTCTTTGTCACATCAGTAATCTGGGTGTGAGTCAGTGCTGTATGTTTTGCTGTCTGGTCTGCCAGGTCGTTACCCTGGGACACAGAATCTGTAACTTTAGTATGTGCTTTACACTTCATGACTGATATGCCCGAAGGCAAATGTATTGCTTCTAACAGTGCTTGAATGAGGGGACCGTGTTGAATCTTGGCCCCATGAGAGGTCAGGAAACCTCGTTCTTGCCAGAGGACTCCGAAGTCGTGTACAACTCCGAATGCATAACGTGAATCTGTGTATATGTTAACATTTCTGTTTTTGGCTAGAATACAAGCTCGGGTCAGAGCGATGAGCTCTGCTGCTTGAGCAGACAGTGTGTCAATACGATGTGTTTCTTTAATTTCAGTTTCAGTGGTCACGGCATATGCGGCCACTAATTCTCCTGTACTTGTTCTCATGCATGAACCGTCCACATAAAGTGTCAGGTCTGGATTTGTCAATGGAACATCTGTTAAATCTCGTCTAGGCTTTGTTACTGCATTAATGATTTCTATACAATCATGTGGGGCTGGATCCGTCATAACTGTTGGTAACAGTGTTGCGGGGTTCAGGATGCTGCAGCGTCTGATTTCTATGTGTGGCTGGAATAGTGTTAATTCATAACCTGTCAGTCGTGCTATAGTCAAGTGTTGAGTCTGGGTTCTGTTTAACAAAACCTCTACAGAATGTGGTACTTGAACTGTTAACTGATGACCTAAAACAATTGAATCACTCTGTCGGATTGCTAACGCTGTTGCTGCTACAGACTTTAAGCACGCAGGGAGTGCCTGGGCTACTGAATCCAATGTACTTGAAAAATAAGTGCAAGGCTTATGTGAACCTGCTTGATCTTGGGTGAGGACAGACAACGCTGTACCATCACGTTCTGTAACGAAAAGTGTAAACGGTTTGCTGTAACATGGTGTCGCTAAAACTGGTGCTTGACATAAGGCTTTCTTTAATTCTTCAAAGGCTTGTGTGTGTTCCTGAGTCCAAGGGAGGGCAGTCGAAGTTGCTGCCTCCTGTGTCGTTAACTGAATGAGTGGTTTAGCTAGAAATGCATACTGGGGAATCCATTGTCTGCAGTACGAGGTGAGGCCTATGAAGGCCCGCACTTCCTTTTGTGTCCGGGGTTGCGGCATATTTACAATTAACTGAATGCGATCGGGAGTGAGCTGTCTCCCCACTTTGGACAGCAAGTGACCCAAGTACACAACTTGCTGAACACAGAATTGTAGCTTCGAAGGAGACACCTTGTGCCCCTTGTTGGCCAGGAAATGTAAAACTGTCAGTGATGCTTCTTCACATTCGGGCTCACTTCGTGCGGTGATCAGCAGATCATCGACGTATTGCAGTAAAGCGGTGTTAACTGGCATTTGAATGCAATCTAGTTGTCTTTTCAGTGCTTGACTATAGATGCTGGGGCTTTCTGTGAATCCTTGAGGTGCGCGCGAAAATTTGAAACTGCGTCCATTTAAACTGAATCCGAAGAGATATTGGCTCTCTGGATCAATAGGCACGCTGAAGAAGGCGTTCTTGAGATCAATTACAGTAAAGAACGTTGCTTCTGAATCAATGGCAGTCAATAGAGATGAGATATCTAGGACCACAGGATACTGTGGAATAATGCATTTATTTAATTCTCGAAGATCAATCACCAGCCGATATACTGGCGGTGCATTGGGATCTGTACGTTTAAGAATCGGAATGATGGGTGAATTACAGATATTGGAGTCGGTCTCGACGACCACTCCTTGGGCAATGAGCTCGTCAATGATTTTCAGTAAAGCCACTACAGCATCGGGTGGTAACTTGTATTGTCTGATTCGGGGTAATACAACACCTGTTTTGAGTGTAACACGGTATGGTGTGATATGCATGCAGCCTACATCAGTTGGGCCTTTTGCCCACAAGTAATCTGGTACATTTTTCAATCTGACATCGAATTCTCGCAAAACATAATGACCCTTGAAATCCCGCAGAAAGAGTCTAACCCCCTCCGGGGAACAGCATATTATAGCTCCTAGAGCCTTCAATGTTTTAATTCCTAACAGATTTTCTGGACATGATTTCGTGAGTAACAGGTCTGTAACACGTGATAATGGACCCACAGCCAGGGGAACTGGTTCTGATACCTCATTTATAATAGGCTGTCCTGAAAAACCCAGGGAAACATTCTGTGAGCCTGAGAGGGGTGCCCCTGGAACTTCATCATGACTGATTGTAGTGCGACTTGCCCCTGTGTCAATTAAAAACTTCCTGTCTTTTCCCAATACTTGACTGTGTACATAAGGACCTTTTTGATCTACAGGAATCTCAATAAGAGGCAAGCCACCTTCCCTCTCTAGGCTGTTTCATGTATATCGTGAATATTCGGGGTAAGCGGACTGGGCATACTGGTACATCTGCTGTGAAACTTGCTGAGTTGCAGCAATGGGCTGTGGCTGTGGTACTGCTACGGTCTGTGCTGGAGTCGAGGAAGCATGCATAGGCTGTGTACTCTGTGTATTCTGTGAAGATTGATGCTGGTTATGGTCTTGTCTAGGCGGATGCGGTCTTTCCTTAGTTTTACCTGTCGCTATGTTATGTTTCAGGACTGGGCATTCGTGTACGTAGTGACCTGGCTGCTTGCAATAATTGCATGTCCCTTTAACGGGAGCTGCAGTGTGACTGGTCTGGGTCGTACCCTTTCTGTGACCGTCGGATGGGACCGTCTGAGCCAATAACATTTTCATCTTTGTGTCTTTCATGCGTTTTTGTTCCTGATCTTGTTCTTCTCTTATTCTGTTCTGATGATATTGTAACATTTGTAACATCTGTGATGGCGTATTTGCTTGCCATGTACTCTCAACCTTGTATACACGGTTTTTAACTAACGGTAGGGAATTCTCGACTAACTTTGATACAAAAAGATGCGGGTACGACTCGCTACTTGGCTGGAGGCCACTATTAATAATGAAACATTTCTCGAATCTTGAATAGAAGTCACTAGTATCTTCATCATGTTTCTGTTTACAGGACGAGATGGCGTCCCAATCTTCCTTTCTAGTTGTCAATAATCTGGGCAGGACCTGTACTATCAAACCTGGTAACGCTTTAGTTTTGTCCCCAAGGCCTAACCCTGGGACCCGTTTCTTTTCTTCGTCCTCTATTTCTGCCCATGCAATCTTTGTATCTCCCACCTCCCATTCCTTTTCTTTTAATTTCTCGAAGATACCCGTGGGTGGTCTTTGGCATTACTTTAGTTGGAACTAATGGCGACGGCAAATTTTTCGGTATTTCTGAAATGGCGTCAGGTGTACCCTCGGCCATAAGATACATGCCGTTTACTTGGCTATTTCGGATGCGATCTATTTGTTCTGATTTTACTCGGATTCCTTCAATAACTAGTTCGTTTTCTCGAGCTTTTTCTGATTCTCTAAGTCTGTCTTCTCTACGAAGTGCTCTTTCAGCACGTTTATGTGATTCCTTACGCCAAAATTCTATGGCATCTTTCTGAGACTGTCTGGCTTTCTTTTTCCGTAATGCCTCTTCTACCTTCATGATGCACTCGGCATCCCATGTTCCATTAACTGGCCATCTGTGTCTCTCGTCTAGGTGCTTTGTATAATCGGTCCATAATTCTAGATACAATATGGCATCTATACCATGCTTATTGTACATAAAATTGCCTGGAGTGTCCCTAGGAGGGATAGGAATTTCTTCCTCTAGCATCCCTTTCCTAGTTCCTATCTGCTTTAACTTGTTGAAAAACGGCATTCTGCTTACTTGATACTGAAATGCGCAATCCTTGATACTTAATTCTGAATGTAACTAGTTATACAAGAAAACAGAATAATGCACAAAAAAACAGTCACATTCATACCACGACATTAATCACACACAAAAAAACATTTAAGACATAGATGACTACCCCACTATACTGGATGTACTGCTCAACAGTACAGATACACTGGTGTAACAGTGCAAAAATTCAGAAATTCGGAATACTGGATATACTGCTAAACAGTACAGATACACTGCCTAAAAACAGTGCAGACCGGACTTGTGTACCCAAACCCGTCTAGATACGACCCAGCAATGGTACTCACCGGGAAGCACGGAAACAGAAGGCCTCGGAAAACTCGACTGGACTCGACTCGATACTTCGGAAAACTTCGGAAAACTTCGGAAAAACTTCGGAAAACTTCGGAAAACTTCGGAAACCTGGTGGGCCTCTTGACACCTCGGACCTTGCTTCTTTCGGCTAGGCTCTGGTCGGGATCCTCCGCACTCCTCACCGCCTCGTCTGGGTACTGATCGCAGTCTTCGTCACCTCCGTGGGTCAGAGGGAGATGCAGGAAATCCTGCCGATACGCGTATGTTCCGGCTAACTGACGGCAGGGGACATAGGTTGCAACGCACCAACCGGCGCGTGAGGTGGGGGAGGGGTCCCTGTTCGGGCGCCAAAATGATGTAAATAAATAATTTACTCTTAATTTCTATGCAGGTAAGTACTTAATCAATAATCACTCAATCGGAAATGAAAGAAAACAGAGTCCGTGGTGTTAGAGTTCTTAGGGGTTTTATTCCTTAGAAAGGAATGGTCAAGACCAAATTATCATGTTCCGAACACCACACAGGGTGTCAGAAGGGATAGAGCGCGCTACATTTTATTAACAGTACATAGCTTATATACTTATTTTGCATCATTGGAAACAGTATAGAAGGCGTAACAGCAGAGAGAAGACAAGATAACAGTATACACGTGGTACATGTGCGTAATCAAGAGGCGTGAACTAGAGGTGTGTTCTAGAAACGTCACAGGTAGGTGTCACCAAAGGGGTGGCACTAACAGAAAATGTTGCAATGTCAGCAGAAATCGGAAACTTGGATGCGCGCGCAGCTGCATGACGTGTGCATGACATGGAGTCGGAGGGTGCTGGGGACTTGACATTTGCACTGACGGAAAGAGACAGAAGTCTGGCATGTCAGATCAACTTGTGCTTCTATCATATCTGATATCTGATGTTTAGGAACTAAGCTATCTGGGCGGAAAGGTCTCTGGGGCAGAAGCTATTCTATACTGACTGTGAGTGCGTGTATAAGCGCCTGAATGTCTGTAAGAGAAGCGTGGGGCACGGGGCCTTCCAGGGGAGCATGGCAACAGAAGCTATGAATTACTTGAATTAGTTGCATAGAGACAGGTCGGCCCTTTGGCCCTGCAGCTGAGGAAGGATGTTTACTGGAGCTAGCAGGCAGGAATGTATTTTCGGGGAGGGAAACAGATAACTCGAAGGTTATAGTCAATCTTGGCAGGCAGCAGGCTGAGCCGAGCGCGAGGGGCCGCGCTGAAAGTAAGTCAGAGTTCACGAGTACAGGGGCTGCCTGGGCAGAGATTCTCGGAGTCAGAAGCCAGAAAAGAGGTTCGGTGGCAGAGATTCAGGGCCTACTTCAGCCAGAGCTGAAAAACGTAGGAGTACACTACAAAAAGACGTTGGCATAGCATACTTAGGAACGGACCACTCAACCCATTCATGGTGGGTCTGAAAGAGGACATGTTAACGTTGGACGCAAATGTATTTGCGTCTTCATAGCTGGCACAGGAGGGAAGTTACATGCACTTTAACTCGTACATGGAGACGGTGGGGTACTCGCTAGGGAACACAACTTGACCATAAAATTTATATTTCCTCATCTCTCTGGATCTGGAGTGAGCAATCAGGCCAAGTGGATCCTAGAGGGCTCTGCCAGACTTCCCCTGCTAGAGTATAGGCCACACAACACAATGCACTCCCCACACAATAAACCCAGGCCTGGATTCCCCAGGCAGCCAAACGGGCCAAGTGGGCTGTGATAACATGGGGTGGGTAGGAGTAGGATTTATGCTGCATTACTACTGCCTCACTCCAACCACTGAGTAGCAGGTAGGAGATCAGTGTGGATGGACAATGGTAGCTATGCCACAGGGAGGCGGGACAGCATTGGTGCAAGGGAGCTCACCAGTAGGCAGCAGGGCAGTCCATCACGGGCGTACAGTGCCAATTTCAGTTCTCCACACAGGCACGATCACTGGGCTAGCACTCAATTGTATACAGAAAGGGCTAACACCCAGTGCTATACTCAGCAACACTGTATCTGCAGTCACAGTCTGCTCCATCTGTCATTTTGAGAGTGTGGTCATCAGAGGCCCTCAATCAGCTGGCAATCAATTTGCTAGTTCCTCAAAGTTAGAGCACCTGCCCCACTTTCCGCAGTGTTCCCCTCAGGTTGCCATCAAACAGGTACAGAATAGGTGCTTGGAGATTGGGAATCCATCCTTTTTTAAGGATTTTCCTTTCTTAAGGTAGTGTCCTCAGATAATAATAGGAACACAGTGCACTAGGTCTTTGCCTATTGAATGGCCTGTCTAAGACCTATTAGACCCATGGATAGTTAATTTGGTTTGCTTGGAGATTGCCAATAATGCCCCACCTGGTTTCAGATGGCAGAGTTCTGTGAAAACACAACCACTCTGGCGCCATCTTGGCCATGTTCCCCGTTTAAAAATATTTTAAGATGGCAACCTGCAGATATCATGGCAAGAAGGCACAAATGCCAAGAAACTGGGATGCCAAGTGTGCTCTGGGTGAGGGGTTGGGTGAAGGGTAAAAGAAAGTGCTATAAGGAGGGAGATGGAGACAAAGTTGTGCCTCGCTTGCACTGCAATGGATAATCTGCCATCCTCAGTGGAAAAAAATACCATCAAATCAAAATACTGCGTTTGAAATACTTCTTGGTGGCACAAAGGCAAGAAAAGGGAGGGAAGCCATCAAATCAGGAGTAGGTAAATGATATAGACAATAAACCTATCCAATCATAAGCAAGGGGCTTACCCAATGCAGTTCTATGTATATGTAATCCCACATATCACTCTTAGTTTGTTAGCATAACTATGCAGTGGGAGACGCGCGAGCGCGTCGACAAGATGGCCGCCGCCACCGGAGCTCCGTAATCTCATCAGCCTAATGAGCTGAATTACGACGATTTTGCCACAAGGTTTGCTTCATTAACGCAGCGCTTGCATCCTATACCGGCCCCCTACCTTCTCTGTCAATTTGGGGCGTTTTCATCATGTGGGGACCCCTCTGCCTGCTTCCTGGTTCCTCTCCCCTGCCTCTGCTCCGATTCAGCCGATTGCCTCAGCACAGGGGGCGGTGCACTTCTCAAGAAAGGGCCTGGCTTGGGCCTAGCCACTCCCACGGCTCACATTAACTCCTGCACTGCCTTTTGTTCAAGTACTTCTGGAGCTTTTAATACCCTTTTCCCTCATATTTATTACATTTTTGAGGTGGATTTGGTATTTTACATTTTTCTGACGCAAAAAGTTGGTTTTCCTCCTCAAGATGGATAACAAAAATTCTAATGTCAACAAAAGGAAGCAGCAGGTGTCTCCTCCCCCAAAAAAGTCTACGGTTGTTGAAACTTCTGAACCTTCACTTACTCTGATACTGGAGGAAATTAAAGCGCTGCGCATGAATACTGATACTATTGCAAACAAAGTGAAAAATGTTCGCAAAGATATGGCGTCCATATCCATGAAAGTTTCCGATAATACTATTAAAATTCAGGACAATAAAACCAAACTCGACGCTTTTACACCTTTGATGGCTCAGATAGTACCAATGCATAACCAATTATTGGAATTGGAGAACCGTAACAGACAATATAATCTCCGCATTTTTAATCTGCCTGAAGAAATTGAGGGCTCCCACTGTCGCTTATACTTGAAATCTTTGCTGCCTGGTCTTCTAAATCTCAAATTCCCGGAAAAATTTGAAGTGGACAAAGCGCATAGAATTCCCTCACACAGGAATCCACGCCATACTAAACCCAGGCAGGTGATTTTCAAGGTCTTGCGTCACCATCACTTGGTCCTCATAAGGAAAGCAGCCAGAGACATTCCTTCGCTTCTGGTAAATGGCTCCAAAATATTTATCCATCAAGACTTTGCTAAAGAAACGGTCGCTATTCGCAAGGAATTTTCCTCTCTGCGTCCACAATTGAAAAGCCTTGGTTTTAAGTATGGTCTATTTGATCCGTCTACAATGCGAGTTTGGAAAGACACCTTTTCAAAATCTTTTCACCGTCCTGAAGACGTAAGACTTTTTCTGGACCAACAAGCTTCGTCATCGTCATCAATGGATACTCAAGCTCCTATTACCTGAACGCATTTAATTTGAGCATTCCTGGCGATTCCTTTTTCTTCATGGGCTCCAACGGTTTTTTGACCATGCTTGTGGAACGGGTGTGCGTCTCTGTGTCCTTATTTATGTACCCTGTTTGTCGCTTTTTCTTCCTTTTCTGTTTCTTCCATTTGTGTCTTTCCCTACCTTCTCTGGCTTTCTACATAGAGTTACTTTTCTTCCATGGCTGTTTTCTCTCTTCTCTTCTTTTAACGCCTCTTTTCATCCTCATTTTACTTCTTCATGGCTACTATTCATGATGTTAAAATTGTTTCTCTTAATGTTAAAGGTTTGCGACATCCAGTTAAAAGAACGAAAATTTTAGACTACTTGGGTGCTTCTAAAGCTGATATATGTTTTATTCAAGAAACACATGTTGATGATAGCATTTTACAATATATGAAAAAAAAGTGGGTAGGCACTATAGTTTCATCACCTGCCCTTGGTAAAAAAAATGGGGTTGCAATTTTCTTTGCAAAGAGATTACACTGTCAGATTATCAATAAATTCACGGATACAGAAGGTAGATTTATTGTTGTTAAAGTTAAAATTCATGATTCCACCTTCTTTTTACTTAATATCTATGGCCCCACAGCTGATGATCCTTTGTTTTGGTCTAACTTAGCTACAGAAGTTTTAAAGTTGGGACAATTTCCTTTGATTATTGGAGGGGATTTTAATGTTATCATTGATCCGCTACTTGATAGACTTTCTACTACCAAGTTTAGACCCCCTAAAGTTTTTCATGCTTTTAAATCTTTCCTAAGTACAACCAAACTGGCTGATGTATGGAGACTACATTCTCCCACTGAAAAATGGTTTTCCTTTTTCTCTAATCCCCATAATTCTCATTCAAGGATTGATTATTTTTTGATTTCACCTTCCCTACTTCAGTCAGCTACAAATCCTGTTATAGGCACTATAGATATTTCAGACCATGCTTTAATTTCTTTTGTTTTAAATATCTCTTCTACTTTTACTAAACAAAATAGATGGCGTATGAACTCGAGCATTGTCCTTACTGATAAGCATAAACCTAAACTATTGCAGGCTATACAAGACTATTTTTTATTCAACCCTGAAGATTCCACATCAATTGTCACCAGATGGGATGCATTTAAGGCCTACATTAGAGGTACCACTATTTTCATTATGGCTCATGAAAACAAACAATTTAACGCTAATATTAAGCATTTGGAAAAGCAAATTGCTAAATTTGAACGTTTGTTTATCTCTTCTAATGACCCCCAGTACAAATTTACACTTCAAAAACTCCGCTATGAATTTAATGCCATCCTTAGTCAGAGAGCAGGAGTTCAACTTTCCAAGTCAAATGCTAAATTTCGTTTTAATACCAATAGATCTGGAAAACTCCTTGCTAATTACTTACGAATTTAAAGAGATAAGACTCAGATTACCTCAATACGAGGATCTCAAGGCAAAGTAGCTATTTCTCATAATGATATTGTGCAAGAATTTTTACGTTTTTATTCAACCCTTTATAGTAAACCTGACACCTGCTCTGAATCTTTAATTGATTCTTTTTTAAATAAGTGCAATTTACCCCATATTTCCTTATCAGATAGAACAGGTCTAGATTCTCCAATTACATCTGAAGAAATTTTGCTTGCCATTAAGTCACTTCCCAAAAATAAATCCCCAGGTCCGGATGGTATCCCAGCAGAATTTTACAAAGAATTCCAATCTCATCTTCTCCCTTATTTGCATACCCTTTTCTCTCACTTTAGCTCCTCTGGTACTATCTCAGGCTCCTTTACGGACGCCTTAATCATTGTTCTGCCCAAGCCTGATAAAGATCCTACCTTAGTTTCTAACTATCGCCCTATTTCCCTAATAAATCAGGACTGTAAGCTTTATGCGAAAATCCTTGCTACTAGATTAGCTCCTGTCCTCCATTCCATTATTCGTCCAGATCAATCTGGTTTCATGAAAAATAGATATTCTGCTAATAACACTAGAACTCTATTACATATTATTGAACAAAGCGCTCACCTTACTTCTCCTGCAGGAGTGATGGCCTTAGATGCAGAAAAAGCATTTGACAAGATTCACTGGCAATTTTTATTTAAAACTTTATTGTCTTTTGATTTTGGTGCCTCTTTTATTCGTATGATTTCTGCTTTATATTTTGCCCCTACTGCTCGTTTGTTCATTAATGGTCAAATTTCTAATCAATTTCCTCTCTTTAGAGGAACTAGGCAAGGTTGTCCCCTTTCCCCACTGTTATTTCTCTTAGGTATTGAACCTTTTCTTAATTATATTCGCCTTTGTGATGACATTCAGGGTATTGTGATCAATGATGTTATGGTAAAAACTTTAGCCTATGCGGATGATGTTTTATTATTTATTAATAACCCTCTTTCTTCTGTTCCTTCCCTATTAGACATTATTGCTCAATACTCTATGGTTTCAGGTTACAAATTAAATGTAAGCAAGACTGATTTTTTTCCTTTAAGTATGTTTTGTACCTCAGAGATGCTCCAGAACACAGATATTCTTTGGCAATCAACCAAAATTAAATATTTGGGTATTCTATTTGCTTCATCGCTGCCAGCTGAATTAAAACTTAACTCTGATTTTATAATTGCCTACATTAAAAACAAAACGTCCAAGTGGTCTGCTCTTCATCTCACTTGGTGGGGAAGAATGGAATCTATAAAAATGAATATAGCGCCTAAAGTTTTTTACTCTTTAGCTATGATCCCCACCCAATTTCCTCTCAGTTTTTATAAAACTGTTGACACACTCTTGTCCAAATTCCTTTGGTCTAACAAAGTCCCTCGTATTGCTTACAAAAAGTTAAAAAATTCCTAAGTCCCGTGCTGGTTTTTCCCTGCCAGATTTTCACCTATACCATAAAGCTTTTATCTTAAAGCAGAGTGCCCTTTGGTTTAATACTTCACATATGGTAAAACCTCCAATTTGGTTGGATATTGAAGCATCCATTGTACGGCCCTTTTCTTTACCTTCATTGATGTCAATGCCATCCACAGCGAAGGTTGTTCATCTTTCCTCTATCATTAAGTCCTCCAGATTGATAATTAATGACTTAGATTCTAATTTTGAATTACCCCTACTCTCCACAGTCCACTTGTCTTTTTGGCACAGTGCGCTACTTAAATTGAACAGAAACATTTCCTTCTGGTCCTCTTGGATTTCACGAGGAATTTTATATCTTAAAGATGTATTTAATGGTAATGCTTTTATTCCTTTTGAACAGCTACAGTTAAAGTTTGGTATCCCAGCTACTGACCTTTTAAAATATAAATTTTTGTGTAACTCTATTTTGGATTCCTTCCCCAATGGTATTCCCTCTTCCGCAACAAATGACCAATTAATTTACCTCACAGCTGTAACATCTTCCCCTAAAGCTGTCTCTGTTTTTTATAAAAAACTCTCCTCCTCACAGGGCTCCAATGTCCAGATTATTTCGTCGTTTTGGAACAATGAACTTTCCCTCTCCCTGTCAGATGACTCATGGTCCTCTATATGGCTTGACAGTATCTCTGGCTGGCTCCCAGTGTCCCTTTATCAAACCAATGCTTATATTTTATTTAACACTTTATGGACTCCATCACGTCTCTTCCATGCAAAACTGTTACTCTCTGATGTTTGTTGGCACTGCAACGCTAGCCCTGGTTCACTTCGCCATATGTTATTTGAGTGTCCAGTTATTATGAAATTTTGGTTGGAAGTATGGAATGTAATTTTGAAAATTTTACCTTTACAAGATGATATTTCCTTTAATTTTTTAATTTGCAAATCGATTGCCCTAACTCATCCCCTTTCTGAATCAGAGGCAAAATTGTTTAATTTTCTAATCACAGCTGCCTTAAAATCCATTACTTTCTGTTGGAAAGATGCTTCTTCTCTTTCAGTTCATGCTTGGTGGTCATGGATTACCTGTACGAGAAGAGGTGCGCAGCTTTCTCTTAAAGGCGTTACTCATAATCCACAATCATTTCAATCGTTTTGGTCTCCTATTGATTCATATGTTTTGCAATGATATTGTTATGAATTTTCTTATGTTCTATTTTTTACATTACATTTTAACTGTAACTCTGTAGTTTATGAATTCACGTTCCTATGACATGTTATTCCCATCCCCTCTCCCTCCCTTTCATCCTTACCCTTCCTCTTTAATTGCGATTCTTTTATATTATTATATGTTAATATTGCGTATTATGATTGATTGCATTTCATATTGGTTATTTGATCGCTTACGCTTGTAACTTCCTTCCTCTTTTTTGTATTGTACTTATTCGTTTTCCTTTTGTCCTAAAATTTAATAAAATCTTTCTGAACATAAGAATACCTATGCAGTGATGACTGGCCTTTCATGTTGTAGTAAGAAGAGTACCATTGTGGTGTATTTAAATAAAAATGATATGCAGATATGCAGTTTGGTAGAATGACGAGGTAATCACAACGAGAATGTAACATTTACTTTGATAAAACAAAACATGAGAAAACGCTATGGTTTAGGAATAATGCAACAGATGATTAATTGTTCATTTCCTCTACAGATAAAACAGATGGAAAAGAACGGATATCAAAATCTAACCTTAGGGACCGATTTCCTACTTATGGGCTTGACAGAAATCTTCTGGCTGCAAATTGTGCTCTTTGTAGTATTCCTGGCCATCTCTTTAGTGACTGTGATGGGGAACCTTCTCCTGATCATACTTCGAAGAATTGACCCTCGTCTGAATACCCCAATGTATTTCTTCCTAAGTCACCTCTCTTTTATCGACATCAGTGTCACAATAACCATTGTGCCAAAACTGTTGGCCCTTTTCCTGTTAAAGGACAAGTCCATATCTTTCCTGGGCTGTGCATTGCAGATGTATTTCTCTGTGACCTTAGGGTCGGCTGAGTGCTTCATCCTTGTTGCCATGAGTTATGATCGCCACACAGCCATCTGCCAACCGCTTCGGTACCAAGTCCTGATGAGCAAAAGGGTCTGTGTTCTTTTAGCATCCACCTGCTGGATCTCTAGTCTTGTGAACTGCTTGGCCCACACAGTGTTTACATTCCGACGGCCATTCTGCAAGTCCAGGGAAATCAGACATTTTTTCTGTGAAATCCAACCATTGCTTAGGTTGTCCTGTGATGACACACGTATCCATGAAATGTGGGTTTTTGCATCAACTGTGACAATTGTTCTTTGCTCTTTTCTTCTGACCCTATTGTCTTACATTCACATCATCTCTACCATCCTGAAGATCCAGTCCTCCAAAGCGAGGTCTAAAGTGTTCTCTACCTGTTCTTCCCACCTCCTTGTGGTTATCATATTTTATACCACTATTATGTCCACATACATGCAGCCAATTTCCCGTTATACTTCACAGAGGGATAGAGTGATTGCAGTGCTCTACACAACAGTGATTCCAATGACGAATCCCCTTATTTATAGTTTGAGAAACAAGGACGTGAAGGGGGCATTAAGGAAAGCCATTGGGACAACATGCTGCTCTCCCACAAGTTAGATGAAATATGAACTAAATACCGTCAGTGCATACCTCCGGCATTTCAGCTCTTTAACTTTTCGAAAAGGTCAAAACTGCTACAGATAACAATAAAATGCATAGAAAGCCGTTATTCATTTAGGAAGACCTTGGTGGTATGCGCATGCTAGCTAAATCAAAGATTATTGGAAAGATTAGCAGTGGTTAATAAAAATATGCATTGCCATGGAATTGAGACCATGAATTCCACAGCCCAATCGAATCTTATGGAGAATACATAGGTTAGTGTACAGTACATAGGTGGCACAGCTACAGCAAGCTGTGCTAAATAGAGTTGACATACTCTTGATTTCTCTCGATCCAAGCAAATCTGCAAATGGGAGCAGTTTTACTAACTATGGGCCATATGTATGAAACTTTGGTTTTGCGATTCTCAAATAGCGATTTTTATAAAGTCGCTATTTGAGAATCGCAAAACGCTTTGTATGTAGGATTTGCAAATAATTTCACGAATCCCACAAATTCCTTAATTGCGAATCGCAATTTGCAATTCGCAATTAAGGAATACCTCCCCATTCATTCCTATGGGCCTAGAGGCCCATAGGAATGAATGGGAAGACATTCTCAATTTGCGATTCTCAATTAGAGAATCGGAAATTGAGAATGCAATTTCAAGGGTGCCAGGGTGACAAAAGGGGACCCTGTTGCACCCCTGAAATGTACGTGTGCACATGTGGCACACATACGTGCCCTAAGAGCATGTATGTGCGCCACATGGCATTTTGAAAAATGCAAAAAAGTGAATTTTTCAAAGAAATCTCAAATTACCACCAACTTGAAGTTGGTGGTAATTTGCGACTCCTTAAGGCAAAATGGCACTTTTTCTGTGCTTATTACATTGCATTTAAGGAATTGCAATTTGCGATTCCTCAAATGCAATCTCAAAATAAGGAATCGCAAATTTTGCGATTCCTTATTTTGTAAGGCAGTTTTTCTTTCATACATACCACTTAGCCAAATTGCGATCGCAAACGCTGGCGTTCGCAATTTGGAATGATACATATGGCCCTATATCCCTTGTATGCTGTTTGATCTAGATATTAGAATAATCACTACAATCTTTCCTGCTGATTCTTGTAGACATATGAATATAATCAAATTCAAGAGCTTCTTGATAACTTTTAATCAAGTTAAGAAACAAGATGGAGGAACAATGATCATTCTCTTGGAAATAATCTGTACACAGTGATACCAAAAAACTCAAACCTTAGTCCGACCCCACACGCAGGTTCTTTAACCTTAGCTAAATTAACCTAGTTTCCTGCCTTAGGCAAAGAGGGTAATGAAGAAACCCTGAAGTCCATAAAATCTGGCTCACAAATTGATTCTGCACCCACCGACATTCTGAGAAAGGGGGGCGATGAACTCCTGTCCATCTTAACTGACATTTTCTTAGTTTAGAGAGCGTAATTGATAAACATAGTAAAACATCAATACAGATTGTATGATGAGGGGTAACAGTACTAGAGTAAGTTTTAACAGTAGGATAAAAAAATGAATCACACCTCAGTTGAAACAAAAACTATACCAAGTCAAATGCATTTTTAAGATTATAAGAAGGAGAAGAAAGAGAGGAGGAGAGAGAGAGAAGAGGAAAAAAGAAAAGAAAAGGAAAAAAAAGAAAAAAGGGTCTAAGGTATAATAAAGAAGAAAAACAAAATATGTAATAGTGAATAGATTTTTTTTAAATATGAAAAACAATAAAGAGTGCATGCACAAGCATAACTGTTTGACCTAGAAATAAAAGAAGTTAGAGACAACCATAATAAATCTTTTTTGATCAACAAAGTAGTAGAATTAGCGAAAGCATGGTCAAGTCTGTGATGATGGCATAGTAAATTCCACCAGGCTTGGAAGGATATTTTTGAAGTGTCTTTTCAGTTGGTGGGTATAATTTGAGGAGTGATAGCTAAAAATAAAACAATGAATTTACCCACTATGCCGGGAACATTCCAAACAGGAGAACAACTGCCCATAAAAACATGTGAAATTTCAAAAATAACATTAGTCAATAAAATATCATTCAATTTTGACCAAACTTGGGACCAAAAAGCTTTAACAAGAGGGCTAAGGAAACACATATGAAGGCAATCACTATTATTGTTAGGACAGGACCAACACTTCGGGGAATCTAGTAACTTAAATGTATACATATCACAGGGGGAAAGGAAAAGTCTATTGTAGAAATAACATGAGGTCTGGGTAGTGCTAGCAGAACGTGAGGAGGTATGATTTTTTTCCAAAGGGAATCCCATGTGGATAAGGAGATTGTTAGGGCTAGATCCTTTTCCCATAAAAGCTCTAACTTGGATTTGGTCCTAATTTTCGAAGAGTGGGATAATACTTTATATATGGTAGAAGCTTTGAATTGAGTGGAGAAATTGATGAGGGAAAGGAAGGTTTGAACAGGAATGATCGTGGGAAAGTCCTGAAGAGAAAGGCGAATAAGAGATTTCTTGAGTAGAGGATAATGAAGGGCATGAGTAGAGGAAACATTGTAGAAAGATTGGAGATCTGAGAAATCCATAAAAGATCCATCTTTCATTAGCTGCTGAGGTGTAATAATACCCTTGTCAATCCATTCTATTTAAAAATAAAGAGCGTTTGTTGATTTTGATTGGATTTGTGATACCATATTGGGGTGCGTAAAAAGGGATCAGAAGAAAGTAAGTGGAAGTGAAGCCGAGAGGTAGTTAGTGCTTTGGAGTTAACTGACATTTTCAATCATTCCTTGAATAGTGGCATATCTCCTCTGCATGGAAACATGCTATCGTAAAACCCTTACTGAAAAAAAGCCCACTGTGTCTTACTTGCAGAGAATTATACGCCAATCTCCTTGCAAAGCAACGTACTAGAGAAATATCTGAATATACCCCTTTCTTTCTATTTGAAACTCAAGCTATTACGTTAATAGACATATGTATTGAAGTTGGTAATGTGCCTAGATGTCTTCAAATAGTCATTACCCTCACCTATGAAAAATCAAACCAAAGTGAAGGCCGCAGGACCCGATGGGCTCCCTGCCGAAATTTATAGAGCCTTGGAACAAGAAATTGTGTCCTTTCTTACCATCTTGTTCAATAAAATCCTACTTGGTGGACAGCGTCCCCCAATATCTTGGGACAGCGCCTCAATTACCCTAATTTTGAAACCAGGGAAGCCAGCTGATGTTTGCGGGTCTTATAGGCCAATCTCAATTCTGGACGTAGATTATAAAATCTTTGCTACAGTTCTCGCAAAAAGGCTGGCTTTAGTGGCCCCTGATGTTCTACATGATGACCAGAAGGGATTTGTAAAGGGGCGCCAACTTTATGAGCTAACATACGATCTAATAGGGGCCATTAATATGGCATCAGCTGAGACCCTCCCTCCTGCCGCTCTTATGTTGGACGCAACCAAGGCTTTCAACAGAGTTAACTGGCTGTACCTGTCGAGGGCCTTGGCCAAGTTTAACATAGGCGAGGGCTTCCGTCGAGCTGTCGGTCTTCTATATCAGAGTCCCACTGCTCGCCTCTTGGTTAATGGTGACTTATCGGACCCCTTTGACATCTCAAGAGGGACGCGGCAGGGCTGCCCTCTCTCCCCTCTCCTATTTGATTTATATATCGAACCCTACGTTTAGCGATTGAGGGAGGATGTTAACATGAAACCTTTTATCTATAGGGGATGGGAGAGAAAGGTGGCCCTGTATGCGGATGATGTCCTCATCTTTACATTTGAGGCTCATACGGCACTTCCCGCAGTCCTAAAAATTGCTTTGAAATTTGGGCAAGTATCTGGGTATGAGATTAACGCTGCGAAAACCGAGATGTTAAACTGGAACAATGATGAGAGGGATACTTCTATACATGCTGGGTCCTCTATGCGATATCTCGGCCTTAACATCGTAAAAGACATTAATCAAATTGCTACACTAAATTTCACTGCTGTTGCAAAAGATTGCCGTAGACTTATGCAAGCATGGGCTCACCTTCCTCTTTCCTTAATAGGGAGAGTTAACCTGATTAAAATGATGACTTTACCTAAAGTTTCCTTTTTATTTAATACCATCCCTCTATATTTTGATCCATCTTTGTTAATAAAATTACAGGCGGAAATTACATCCTTTATTTGGGACAAACATCTCCCAAGAATTGCTTGGAAGAAACTCAGACGACGCAGGGAGAAAGGTGGATTGGCAGCTCCAGACCTGAAAATGTATGCACGGGCGTTCCAGTTGTCCCATAACCGAATGTTGTTAAAAATGCCTGTTGACTATGGGGTTGGAACTCTCTTCTCAGCTCTGCTTAAATGGGAAGGAGTTAGTCGGTCAGGCTTTTTATTATATTTGGAAACCCCAAGTTTTTTAAGAAAATCAAACTGAAGGTTTTGCAAGGGATGGCCAAAATATGGTCGGAACTAACGAAATCTATAAAATTGTGGTACTTTTGTAGCAGGACTCCTCTTTGGGGCCTTCCTGAAAGCCCCGCTTGGTTGCGAGACAGTCTTGCTGTTCCATTAAAGGAAGCAGGCCTGGAAGTTTGGGGGAACCTCTTCCTCGAAGGTGACTTTCTTGGGACTATCTTAAAAATAAAATCGGCCCCAATTTTGCCAGATTTAAATATATGCAAATAGCTAGCTGGACCCATTCATTTTTTTCCGTTCCCTCACGAGAGAATAGGTTTCCACTTGGAGGTTATAGTCAGCTAATATCCAGTCTAGTTGATAATCCACCTGCAAAAACTGAGATTTCCCTCTCGTACAAACTTATCCTGGATGAAACAGATGGCGACTTTCGGCTACCAGACCTGCTGTGGGGCTCTCTTATTGTTGGTCGTAATTTGCAAGATCTTTGGACCTCTTCATGCAGGCTTTTATGGGACATCGTTAAGCCCGCTTGGCTACGCAGGAACCATCTTTATACTCTGCACAGAGCATATTATTCTCCTCTTAGACTCTCAAAATTCTCTGAGGGGAAGTCTGTAGCATGTGCTAAGTGTGGTCTACTAGCTGCCTTGGATGCACACATGTTTTTTGATTGTCCCCATTTGGTTTCATTCTGGGAGGCGATTGGTAACACTCTTTTTACATCATTGGGCTTCCAAGTGGTCCTTGAGCTCCCCCTTGTGATCTTTGGTATTCTGGAAGGGGTCCAGAATCCGGCAAAAACGTTGTTCTTTTATTCTATTTTACTGGCCAGAAGGGAGATTTGCAAAAAGTGGAAGGACCCTTTACTACCTTCTCTTAATGATTGGTATGCTTCAGTCTTGCAAGTCTCCAGACTTGATTTGGCTAGGGCCGGCAACCAAAGTAAAAGGACATTTTGCATCTGTTGACCTGGCAGCACTGAGTTACCGGGTTTTTTTTTTTCTTTTTCCCGGGTCCAATGATTATGCTACTGTGGTTTATACTACTTGTAGAGCCGTTACCCGGTACTAAGCCTGGTCCCAATCGGCTGTAATTTCCACCAGACATTTTGTAATGGTTTCGTGATGTTTGTCCTGGGAGGAGTCGCCATTGCTGAGGGATGTTGGTATTCCATCTCACCTAATCGCTGCCAGATGTATAAACTGAGACAGCATGTCATATCCCCACCCCGACCTCACCTGATACTATGGTGGTAAAATGAGGACAGAAAAAGGAAAAAAAAGAAAAAACAAATCCCAAGTTGTAAGAGGAATGGTCTAGTCTCAGGGGCACTACATCGAGGCATACAATGGGGTTACTTGTAAAAAATATCCTAAAATTGAACTTGACATCATATCAGAGGAAATTTTAAAAATGAATGACAAGTTAAAAAATTAAAAGGATCAGGAAACAATAAACAGATTCTGAGGGGAAATGGAGAACATACTGATAAATAGGCAGAAGAAATAACACAAAAAATGCTGAACATTCCTGAAAGATTAAAATAATTACATGGAAGGGACATTGTTTACTTTTGTCAGAAAATGTGATATCATTAGGAATGATTGCAAAAAGAAGCAGATACAGAGAAAATAGGAGATACTTACAACTGACTCTAGTTTCAAGGTACCATCTGTCTGAGAAGAAACTGCTTCGTTATTAGACAAGCACCGCCAATATCTAACAACTTTTTATAGATAAATATCAACTATTAAAACAAAGTAAAATTCCAAAAATTGAGGGGTCACCCAAAAGGATAAAGAGGTGCCAAAGGAGGACGAAACCAAGAGAAGGATGCAGTATAGAAGCACAACAAAATGCTTTCCAGGAGGATGGCAAGGCAGCACCAAAATAAATATTTGGTGAGACATCATGTTTACTGTTGTAAATGTATCCAGTCATGAACTGATCCTGATTGAGAAATATGTGCTAGAATTGAGTTTGTATTTTTGTCCAGCGACTGAGTATAATTATTGTGATACACGTACAGATCTCTTTTGATTCCTCAGAAAACTTAGACTACAAAAAATGTTTCAAATCAAAACGTTACAAAGAAAATATCAGTGATTAATCTGGATCTGACACTGATTTTTACCTATGTATTGCTGACACTGATACATTGATAGACTTAAGTGAATTGGAGGGTAGCATCTCACAGGGACATGATAAGAAGGGAACATTGGTGGAACTGGGTTTACAAACTGACATAGCAGGCATAGGTTGTTTCAAATGAAAGCCTAAATCTACCTTTCATCATAAAATGAGATAGGACAACAGAAACGCTTTTCAGGTCCAGTGTTTTACCCCTTCGGTGCTCATGATGGAATGGCTTCATCATGAGCACCAGGGCTCATGTGCTCATAACATTACCGTTCTGTCATGAGCACATATGCACTACACCCCTTTCATGTTTACAGCAGGGGGATTTCCTTTTTTTGCCTCTGGAGGTGGGGGACAGCTTTCCCCACCTCCAGGGGCATTTTTTTCATTTAAATGTAATGACGATCGCACGCATAGCACACTGACGTCATTGCTTTCCAACTAAAATTGAAATGAGCAGATCATCTCTTTTCAGTTTCAGTGCTTCAGTGTTTGTAGGGCTATCTCAGCCATCTAGCATTGAAACACATGGGAGAAGAATTGTTGGAAAGGAGAGAATCTCCCCTTTCCAATGATATCCCTCCTTTGTGGAACCCTACTTGTGGATCACCGGAGGATGAAGACCCACAAACAGAGATCCACCCACTAGGCACCAGGGAGAGGGGAGAGGCCCCTTGTACAGAGTATTTTGTGTTCCCCATTTTTAAATGAGCATATTCAGTCTTTCATCCCCCCTGGGGGTGAACTGCCCCCTAAGGGACAGAAAGCTTACTAGTAAGCCAGGGATTTTTTGAAAGGTTCCGTGGTGGGGGCTGCCCAGCATTCTCATGCCTATGCTTCACCCTCACCAAACAAATGCCACAGTCTTTTCGCCCACCGCCAGGAGGCAGACGTTGTCAATAGCCCCATATCTGCCATTCCAGGGGGCAGAAATCCCAACCATGAATTATGTTGATTGTTTATATGTAGGTGTGGTGGCTGCCCAGGATGGGCATGCCAATGACCCTACCCACAAACAAATTGCCACAGTCTTTCTGTCCGCCCTTAGAGGCATATTTAGAGAGTCCTGAAGAGAAAGGCGAATAGGAGATTCCTTGAGTAGAGGATAATGAAGGGCATGAGTAGAGGAAACATTGTAGAAAGATTGGAGATTCGAGAAATCCATAAAAGATCCATCTTTCAATAGATGCTGAGGGGTAATAATACCCTTGTCAATCCATTCTTTCCAAAATAAAGAGCGTTTGTTGATTTTGATGGATGTGTGATACCAAATTGGGGTGCGTAAAAAGGGATCAGCAGAAAGTAAGTGAGAATGAAGCAGAGAGGTAGTTAGTGCTTTGGAGTTAACTGACATTTTCAATCATTCCTTGAATAGTGGCAATATCTCCTGTGCAATGGAACATGCTATCGTAAAACCCTTACTGAAAAAAAAGCCCACTGTGTCTAACTTGCAGAGAATTATAGGCCGATCTCCTTGCAAGCAACGTACTAGAGAAAAATTTGAATAAGTACCTTTCTTTCTAACTGAAACTCAAGCTATTACGTTAATAGACAAATGTATTGAAGTTGGTAATGTGCCTAGATGTCTTCGAATAGTCATTACCCTCACCTATGAAAAACCAAATCCCAAGTTGTTAGAGGAATGGTCTTGTCTCATGGGCACTACATCGAATCATATGATGGAGTTACTTGTAAAAAATATCCTAAAATTGAACTTGACATCATATCAGAGGCAATTAAAAAAATTAATGACATGGTAAAAAATGAAAAGGATCAGGAAACAATAAACAGATTCTGAGGGGAACTGGAGAAAATACTTGATAAATAGGCAGAAGAAATACCACAAAAATGCTGAACATTCCTGAGAGATAACAATTATTACATGGGAGGGACATTGTTTACTTTTGTCAGAAATGTGAAACATTAGGAATGATTACAAAAAGAAGCAGATACAGAGAAAATAGGAGATACTAACAACTGACTCTAGTTTCAAGGCACCATCTGTCTGAGAGGAAACTACTTCATTATTAGAAAAGCACCCCCAATATCTAACAACTATTTATAGATAAATATAAACTATTAAAACAAAGTAAAATTCCAAAAATTGAGGGGTCAACTAAAAGGATAAAAAGGTGCCAAAGGAGGATGAAACCAAGGGAAGGATGCAGTATAAAAGCACAACAAAATGCTTCCTTGGAGGAAGCCAAGGCAGCACCAAAAGAAATATTCGGTGAGACATCATGTTTACTTTTGTAAATGTATCCAGTCATGAACTGATCCAGATCAAGAAATATGTGCTAGAATTAAGTTTGTATTTTTATCCAGCGACCGAGTATAATTATTGTGATACACTTACAGATCTCTTTTTTGTTTTTAGAACAAAATTTTATTGAGAGATTGCACAGATAAAGCAGCCCCTCGCACACTGAGGTCAACTGCACCATAAAATGGCACATTTCAAATCGGCAATCTACACAGTATTTTAAAATCAGATGTTACAGAAAATTGAACACACCCCTTCCTCCCCAACCCTCCCCCCGAACCCTTTCCCAACACCCCCCCAGATCCCGCCCATCCCGAGCGCACGACAGCTAGCTCCAGATACTCAAAGTATAACTACAAACCAGTAGCATGTGTGTACCTCCGCCTCAGTATCTCTTATCACAGCTCCTGATCCATCTCCCGTTCCACTGGGGGTTCCAACCAAAGGCCCCGATATGCCGCCCACCTCTTCCATATCTTGTAATGCTTTCGCTGACACCCACGGGCCACAAATATTGGCTGTTCCAACCCCATACAGAAGTCAAGGCCCTTCTTCCACACCAAAACTGAGGGAGGGTGGGGGTCCTTCCATGCCTGTGCTATGTCCCTTTTGGCGAGGGTAAGACCCAACAGCATTAGGTGTCTCTTATAAATGGTACCCCCCACCCCTTCCAAGACCTGCAGTAGCCCTAGTTGTGGTGTACGAGGGAGTTCCCATCCCAATACCTTAACCAAACAGTTCCACACTCCAGTCCAGAATCTAATCAGCACACTACAGCTCCACACCGTATGGATCATCGTCCCAGAGCCGGCCCTAGGCATGTGCAAAGTGTGCACCTGCACAGGGCCGCCAAACCCCAGGGGCCGCCACGACGAGGATCCGTTCGTGGCACTGGCGGCCCCCTGGCAGGATTTGGCGGCCTCCGGCTCCGAGTCCGACTCACCCCGGCTAGCAATGGTTGGCAGCGCCGTTGTTGTTTTACTAATAATACTAGTTTTGTTTCACTTGCCCAGAGTCAGCCAGCAGTTTGGGTCCCAGGGCCGTCAATCTTAGCACTACCAATGACGTGACAGACGGCCCTGGGACAGCCCCCGCGCGCTGTGCGCAGTGCGCAACTGCACCTGCTGCTAAGCGCGTCACGACGGTGGTGGTCACGCGCTCCCGGCGCCAGAGAGTGCGTGCATCGTCATCTCATCGTGAGAATAAAGAACAATATTATAGTAACCAACGCGCCACCGCCGATCTCACAGAGAACACCTCTGTCCAGTCCGGCGGCATCTCGAGACTCAACTCTTCCCGCGTTCCCCGACCCTATTTATTTGGAACGGTGAGACTGAGAGTCTCAGCGAGCGGACAGCGGACTGACTTGCAGGTATAGACACACAACATATAGATTAATTTCAATGATCATTCTGTGAATATTAGGCACAGTTGTGCAATGTGGGTGCAGCACAGGCCTCGAACAGTCACTCTTACAATGAAAGCCTGCCCAGTTTGAAATGTTCAATTTGATTTAAATGGCTGAAGTGATAGGTGCTCTTCAAATACAGGACCCAAGCCCTCGAGGTAGCCAGGCGTCTTTCCAATGCATGAGTACTCTGAAGGTGGAAGTGAATAGCTATATTATGCTTTCCTTATTTTCCGAAGATTTTAGGTGAACATGATGAAAGACCAATATACGCTGTTAGGGTGAATTAGAAAGAACTGCAGAATGCTGAATTTCATGTGTGCGCAGCTCAGGAAGTCATTTAATCTGACAAGAAGGCCCTACAGTGTACTATTTAACATAGCTTGGCCTGATTTTTGGAGGGAAGCATAATACCGTGTGGTCATGCAGGGCTTCATATCCGCATCTCTACCGTTTCTAGGCACTGCAAGTAAGATATTTTATTCTGGGGGAGTGAATCAGAGAGCGTCTTTGCTGGGCGGCTAGCCCAAGCACATGTGCATTTAATTGATGTACGTAAGTGTTCTTTGTAGCGCTTCGAAGCACGAAGATGAAGGGCGCACATATAGAAGAATGCAAAAATGCTGTAACCCAGCAAAATGTAAGATAGTTTCAAATAGACTGGTGCTTGCTCTGGGGAGCATAATATCGTGTCTGAGAGCCAGGGGTATGCATTGTGCATTTTCCTGTACATCGCTGCACTTGGTGACCCACCCACCCAGAGTAGGAGGTATACCCGGGTGCAGGGTCTCTGGTGTTGTTAGAGGCAGCATTCATGGACCCCAGGCAGTTATGAGCATTAAAAACAGATCCGACAGCTATTTTAGGAAACCATAACATGGAATACAGTGGGAGGCAGAGAACAGCTTGGTTGTGGCACGTGACTATTTCAGATGAGATGGAAAGTTTAATTCTCCCCAGTGAGCTATGAGAAGCTGTTAAAGCATCCCCCAGAGTGTAATCGGGAGTGCTTGATTTAAAACTAAAGGGCTGAGGCCTAGCACTGTTCTTAGGAACCCATAATGGCTGAAATGGGGCTGAGGGACCTGCGAGCCAAGGCCAAATAAGAAACGTTCTTGATTCTGCTCAATGTGTGGTATTTATGTTTTTTAAGACTCATAGGGTTAATTTCAGAAAATACAACTTCTTTACCGGCTGCACAGGTACTCTTATGAAAGCACTAGTATCCTCGAAAGTTTTTCCAAGTCCTGTCCTTCTTATGACGTGCACCTCGAAAATCGAGATCGAACATTTCTCATTAAAACAGCTTCAGTGCAAATTCGAATGAGACTCCCAGAAAAATGATATCCTTTATTCCAAAACAATGCTTCTTTTATTAGCTCCTTTTGTTGCTCCAAAAAGCTCTTCACATCGATATAAAACTTATTTTATTGTGACTGTGCATGTAACCTATTAATTCAGATAAGCAACATATATACTCATAGTTACACTTGCTGGCACCGGACGAGTGGCAGCCGAAGAGTTACACCCACAAGTAATGTCCTAATAACATTCATGAGAAAGGCTCACGTAGTGACATGAAAGATGGCGATGAATTCAGGCTCCGCTTTTTATTTCCATAGCCACGCTCAGAGAGGTTTTATGGGAGTAATGATTATTCTCACTAATACCAAATGTGTAGGATGTAGTGATAATTCCCCTGTTACCAATGTTCGTCATTACAGAGAAGTAAACGGCATTACAGGACAGTAAGCAAGGCATTGCATCCATGGTAGGTGGACAGTGGTCATGCCATGGGTTAAATGACAACGAAACAACAGTAATCATGTCTGATTGTATTGTATATGATCTATAGTACACACGTAGATACATGCATGTGGAAAGCTTGGCGCGCCTAGTCTTTTCAATGCCCTTTATTCGGATGTTGTCTTGGTTTTCTTTACGGTTCTTGTTATTTTGTATTTACAAGCCCCTTGCGCGACCAGTGCGTCACTTTTAATATGGGAAAAAGTGGTGCACCGGCGGTGCAAGGGGCTTGTAAATAAAATAAGCCCCAGGGTTTTTACTGGTATCCTTGGTCCATGCGGTAAGTCGTGAGGGGGTCGGTGACACCATGAGTTACCCGCGCCGGGTGACACCAACCCTAGTGACGCCACTGTATATAGGCATAGAAATCATAACCATATTTAGACTTGGCCCATGCAGTCCAAATACGGCATGGCCACTTCCACTAGTTCCGAAAATCCGTAACGATTTCTTGGAAAAACTAGTCTTCAGCAGTCAGGGACTTCCCCTTGCTTGAAAATTGATTTATCCAAGACCTCATGGAGTTTTCAAAGAACTGCGAGTCTTTAATGACGTTATTATGTCCAAGGTTACGTCAAACTCGGCACCTTCAAGGTATAAATATGCCCACACTTGCCCTAGCAAACATACAGTGCTTTGGAGCAGTTCGACTATCTATTTGCTCGACGCAGCTCCGAGCTCGCTACAGTAAGTGCAGAAGGAAGCCGACCCTGCTAGCTGGCACACACAATTAAGTGTAGTATATTCGATAGACACCTAGTCGACTTAAGTCCTACGTCAATTCTATAGTATATGCTTTTCCAATGCGCAGAGCCTATTGGGAATATAGGAACTACACAACAACGTGACCTATCAGAGTCCTAATTTCTTTAGGAAATATCCTTTGATTTGGAAATTTGTGGTTTAAATGAAAATGACACATCAAAATCTTTCACCAGCCGCCACTGCTGATTGCCTTCTTTTTTTCCCTACCCACTGTCAGCCCGGCCCGTTGTATTGCAAGCAAAATGAAGAGAATTTGAGTACACAAATCTGGTTCTTCGAAACGAAAGAGAAAGGTGGCTCAGCAGGCTTTCGTAGCGTCACAGGAAGGAGCAATCCTGAACTTTCTCACCCAAGGGAAACCTAAAGATGGAGAATCCTCTGGCCAGAGTACTGCTGATGCACTAGGTAAAACAGGCGCTGACGACCATAAACAAGAACAAAAAAATGATGATAATATCCATGAGCAGAATGATACTCACGGGCAGACCAATGAAAATGAACAAGGTGACTCTGACATTGATACAAACATGCAGCAATTACCAACTCAGGATGAGGATCCTGACAATAGACCCTCAGACAGAGAAACTGAAACATCATTCATCGGTCCATCAACATCTGGCATTCTGGAGGAGGTTCAGAGTTTACAGACGTATGATGCTGGTAGTGAAAAGGAAGCCAAAGAGCAAGACCATATTACAGACCTGTGTTCTGAATATGATTTATGTGATTGGAGTGATCCTGCTTCGTGGCCGAACTCTCTTACTGACGCGTAACGTGTTCTTCTTGTTGAAAGGGGTCCCTCCAGAGACCCAGATTCTAAAACAAAGTATCCAAGTGATGAGCATTCAAAAAGAAAACGTCGTATTTCTGTTACCATGTTCTCACGGAAATTAAGGAATGGTGAAATTATAGATAGGCGCTGGCTTGCCTATTAAAAAAATAATAATGCAGCATTCTGTTTTTGCTGTAAATTGTTTTCTGACGCAGGGATCAAATTTACTTATAATGGAAATGACGACTGGGCACACATGCACAGTTGTCTGTCTGATCATGAATCCTCTTCAAAACATATGTGCGCCGTCCGTGCCTGGGTTGAATTAGAAAGAAGGTTAAAACAAGGACAGACAATAGATAAAGAACAGCAGAAGTTACTGCAAGTGGAAAGTGATCGTTGGGGCAAGGTCTTGGAAAGGATCATATTCATTGTTCGTTTTCTAGCAGAACGAAGTTTGGCTTTTCGTGGTACAACTGATACTTTGTTCAAACAGAACAATGGCAATTTTCTAGGTCTTGTTGAGCTGCTAGACCCATATATGCAAGAGCATGTGCGTAGAATTAAATGCGCTGAAATCCATGCCCATTACTCGGGCAAGAATATTCAAAATGAAATCATTAATCTTATGGGAGCTTCAGTTTTGGACAACATTATTGCAAAAATACACAAGAGTAAATATTTTTCTGTCATTTTGGATTGCACACCTGATGCAAGTCATCAGGAGCAAATGACGATGGTCCTTCGAATTGTGAACGTGGAAACAATGCCAGTCGAAATAAGTGAATTTTTTGTTGGATACTTGCCTGTTGAAAGCAGCACAGGTGCTGGTCTCACAGAAGCATGTTTGCAAAAACTGCAGGAATTGCAATTGCCGTTTCAAAATTGCAGAGGTCAAGGGTATGATAATGGGGCAAATATGAGAGGCTGCATGAGTGGTGTTCAGAAACGTTTACTTGACATGAATCCAAGAGCGTTCTATGTTCCATGCGGTTGCCATAGCTTGAATTTAGTACTTAGTGATATGGCGAAATCATCCACTCATGCTGTGACTCTTTTTGAATCTTGCATCAAATTTACATACTGTTTTCTGCCTCAACACAGAGATGGCAAATACTAATTAAGCACGTTAAAGATCTGACAGTAAAGCCCATATCCGAAACTCAATGGGAATGCCGTATTGGTAGCGTCTAGGCTGTCCGTTTCCAAGTGGCCGCCATTTATGATGCAGTGGTTGAAGTATCAGAGGAAGCGAATGACACAAAGGCCAGAACTGAGGCAGCCGGGTTGGCTAAGCAATTAAGGAGTTATGCATTTCTAGTATCGCTGGTGATTTGGTATGACCTTTTGCAGCAAATAAATCTTGTTAGCAAAATTATGCAAAGTAAGGATATGCAACTTGACATTGCATTGAAATGCCTTGAAAAGACTGTCCAGTTTCTGGAAACTTATAAGGAGAGTGGTTTGACATCTGCACAAGTTTCAGCTAAGGAGTTGGCGGAAGAACTGGAGATGAGCTCAGATGAGATAAGTTTTCCTGCATCTACAAGTTTGCGAAGAAGAACGATTAGGAGACAATTTCAATACGAGAGTCGTGATGAGGGAATCTTAGAACCAAAAGAGAAATATCGCATTGAGTTCTTCAACGTCTTGATGGATCAAGCAATTATATCAATGACTGAAAGGTTCACTCAGATGAAACATCACTATGATTTCTTTGGATTCCTTCACGACTGGGGGAAAATTGCTAGCATGAACGATAGTGAATTGAGGAAAAGATGTGCAGATTTAAGCATCGTGTTAACCGACAGTTCTGACTCAGATGTTGATCCCGGAGATTTACATACCGAGCTTCGAATGTTCTCCTCCTTGGTGGCAAATAATGCAACAGCTTTGGAAACATTACAATTCATTTATGAAAACAAACTGCACACTGCAGTTCCAAATCTTGCAGTGGCTTTACGCATTGCGTTGACAATCCCAGTTACAGTGGCTTCAGGGGAAAGAACTTTTTCAAAACTGAAATTGATAAAAAATTGTTTGAGGACATCAATGACTCAAGAGAGACTAAATCATTTGGCCCTGTTATCAATTGAACATGACATTACTAGATCTCTGGATTACGGACAGCTTATCAGGGAATTTGCAGCACAGAAGGCTCGTAAAGTTGACTTCCTTTCATAAAGAAGTACGCAAGATGTTTTCCATGGTTTTAATCAGACTCGCTATGTTGCTATTCAGCAAGTATGCAGAAATGAAAAAAACAGGTCGTAAGATAACGAAAGAAGGAAAATGGAAAAGTGGAAACAATATAGAAGAGATAGCAAACAGTAAAACACAAAAAGTAAAAAAGTAAAAGAAAAAGTTAAAAAACATAACATAAAAAAATATATTTAAAAAAAGCTGGGTATTGCTGCTACCTCCACGTGGTGCCTGGTGGAAACAGCGAAAGTTGGCAAAACGCAGCAGCAAATTTCGACAAAAGTTAAATGCTTGTTGTGTCACGAGGTGGCTATGCAGTGTCTGCAATGGACGTGGCCATCCGCCAAGCGTAAGACACCATATTCGATATGGCATCAATATTACTGTTTCCGGGCAAAGAGCCACCGATTATTTCTCTGTGGGGGATTGTGGGGGTCCGGTGCCCCTGTCATGGCCCTGGCACTGCAGCTGTCTGTGCGCCCAGTCCCTCATGTCGTGTGTCACAATGCCCTCCTCCTCCTAAATTGTATCGTTCTGAGACGAATTCGGAAGGGTAGGAGCAGCCGCAGGTACTGGTCAATCATCTAACGACTTTTCTGGACGTATTATTAAAACACCTTCCTGAGCTCCGTCCCATCCGGACCCCCTCTTCCGGGGCCCCCACATACGCTCCCTGCACAGGGCCACCATGAGCCTAGAGCCGGCCCTGATCGTCCCCACCTCTACCCCGCACCTGAGACAATCTGGTGATGCTATGAGGCCAGCCCGCCACAGTCCTTCTCTTGTGAAATAGACCCTATGCAGGTATTTAAATTGAATCAGTCGCAGCCTTATTGCTATGGCTGCGCCCCTCGGGGCCTCCAGCGCCTCTCTCCAATCCTCCTCCTCCAGTGCCCCCACATCTCGCTCCCAGGACTCCCGAAGTTTCTGAAGAGGCGGCGAGCAATGTATGACTAATGTGCAGTATATGCGGGATATCTTTTTTTCTCCTATATCTCCCATAAAGACCTTGACCTCCAGTGGGCTGAACTCCGGCAATTAATCTAGATCCGCGAAACTCGGCAAGATGGCATGGCGGAACTGCAGATACCGAAAAAACTGGGAGTTAGTCATACCAGACTCCCCTCACAGATCCTGAAAGGGTTTGAGCATCGTACCGGACATCACATCTCCTAGGGACGAGATGCCTATGGCATCCCAACCTCCAAACCCTTGGAGGGACGCCAGAGCTGGTAAACGGCCGTTGCTCCACAGTGAGGTCTCTCGCGTCAGTCTGTCCCACCAACCCATACGGCGCAGAGCCTGCCTCCAGACCTGAAACACCACCTGAGTGGCCGGCGGCAGTCCTCTCCGTAGCCGTGCCGCATAGAGGACTGTCTGCAGCGTATTGGACCCATGAGATGTCTCTCCAGGACATATGCCAGATCTCCCCTATCTCCATACCACCATTCATTTAGGACTAACAGATGGGAGGCCTGATAGTAAGACAGTACATCAGAAGTCGCCAATCCTCCATCGTAGGTGGACAAAAAGCAGGTGTGCAGCGCTACCTGCACCATTCCCCCCGCCCACAAATACCGCCCTAGCATAGAATCCACTTGGCGGAACCACTGAGGCAAAATCGGGTATGGATGGTTTTGTAGTTGATAAAGAAGGTGGGGGAGAGCCACCATTTTGAAGATGGCTGACCGGCCGTATATGGTGAGGGGCATCCGGGACCACGTCTTCATCTCCGAGCAGACCCTATCCCAAACCGGCAGCATGTTATGTTCCCAGGACAACGCAGGACTCACGGAAATAAACACCCCTAAATACTTGATACCTCCCTCAGCCATTTGCACCGTGGAAGCCCAATCCCCGACACCTGGACCATCCCCCAGGACCCACAGAGTCGATTTACGAGGATTTAAATATAGACCCGACATTTCGCCAAAGATCTGCATGATTTCTAATAGGCGCGGTCCCGATCTGTCCAGTCGTGTGAGAAAGAACAAGACATCATCGGCATATAGGGCGATTTTGTCTGTCAGACCCCGACCCCAATTGAAGCCGTGGAGCTGTGCATCGATTCGCACCCAGGCCGCCAGCGGCTCCATTGCCAGGGCAAATAGGTATGGGGAGAGGGGGCAACCCTGACGCATACCACGCGCAATGGGAAACTTAGAAGATATCGCCCCTGCTACCCTAACCGACGCCGTCAGATCCGTGTATAAGAGTCTCAGGTAGGACAAAAAGTGGGGCCCCAGGTTAAGTCGGGGCAGCAACGCAAATAAATAAGTCCAGCTCAGGGAGTCGAAGGCTCTGTCAATGTCTGCAAGAAGAAGTGCCACCTGAACCCCAGTATTCTGAATAGCCGAAGTGCCACCTGAACCCCGGTATTCTGAATAGCCGCCACAGCTACATGCGCTCTACGTATATTATGTCTAGTGGCCCTACCTGGCATAAATCCGGCCTGGTCTGGATGCACAAGCCCCATGATATGAGGCAGGAGACGGTTAGCCAATGCTTTGGCTAGTATTTTAGCCTCAATGTTTAATAGCGATATAGGGTGGTACGACTCGTGCTGTTCCGGAGGTCTGCCAGGTTTCTGAAAGACCACTACCTCCGCGTTCCCGCCAATCCGCCGGGAGAGTGCCTTTCTCCCTAGCCTCCTCCAGAGCAGCTCTATAGTGGGCACCGAGCTGTAAGTGATAGTGCTTAAATAATTCACTGGGGAACCCATTGGGCCCAGGAGCTTTCCCTACGTTAAGTTCCCCTAGCGCCTGCCCCAGATCCTCTGCTGTAAGGGGGAGCTCCAGTCTGTCCCTTACTTCATCTGTCACCGCCCGAGGCGGCAAATCCACAATGAATTTGTCTACCATTTCATCCGGTAGATACTCGTTTGGGGCATATTGGGCCACATAGTACGTCGCAAAGCTTTCCGCCAGCGCCCGTGGGTCTGTGATTGGACCCCCAGCCGCATCTAGAAGTCCCAGTAGGACCCGTGCCTGAAACGTATTTTGGCAGATGCGGTGCAACATTGTCCCGGATTTGTCCCCCCACCGATAGATTCTGCTACGCGTCGCCAGCCATACCTGCTGTGCCTCATCCAGCAACCGTGACGCATAAGATTGTTGTGCCAGAAGGAGCTGCCCCATTGCTAGACTATCTCCACCTATACTGCAACGGCTCTCCAGGGCCTCCACTTCCGCTGCCGCCCGGAGCAAGTCTGATTTCTTTCGCCGGTGCTCCGCTGCACTCCAAGCAATATCCACTCCCCGGAGCCTGGGCTTCATAGCCTCCCACAGAGTACTGGCCCTCAGGCCAGGTCCCGCGTTCTCTACCCAATAGTGTGCTATAGCTTCCCTCATATGTCTCTGGTATTCCTCATTTTGGAGATGCCACGTAGAGAGGTGCCATCGGAACGGCTGCTGCCCCCTATCCAGAGCAAAGTCCATGACTACGGGAGAGTGATCTGAGAGCCCCCTAGGCTGTATGGTCACCGACTCCACTATCCCAATAACTGAGCGGGGGACGAATATGTAATCCAACCTAGAGAAGGATTTGTGTACTGCTGATACGTAGGTATACTCCCTCCCATGTGCATGTAGGTATCACCATGTGTCCACCCAATCCAGCCCTCGCACCAAATCCCCCAATTTAGTGACCCCAGGAGTCAACTGGCCATCCCCGGGCCTACACCTATCCAGCTGGCCATCTATGACATCGTTCCAGTCTCCTCCCACTATCGCTGGTGTCTCGGGAATATCAGCCCAGACCGTGAACAACCTCTCCACCAGGGACCACTGCCACGGGGGTGGGGCATATACACTTCCCAGCACCAGGGGCTCCTCTCCCACCCTCCCCTGATGAATATGTACCTGCCCTGCGTATCTACCCACTGGGTGGAGTGAACATATGAAAGCCTGCGGTGAACCAAAGTGGCTACCCCCCGGGACCCTCTAACAAAGCATGCATGGTAGACCTGTTGTTAACCAAAGCGCTGAAGGCATAATATCTTGTTACCCAACAAGTGAGGTTCCTGTAGACACAAAATTTTGGCGCGTTTTCTCTTCGCCTGCCGCAGAACTGCGCCCCTCTTAATCTTATCCAACATACCCCTCACATTCCAGCTCAAAACTCGGCGTGATGCCCCACGACTCGGGGCCTTCATCCCATCAGTCGCCATTTGGATCCCCGGAAATGAGAGCGCCCCACGGCGGGCCACACCAAAAGAGACACAGATTCATAGGAGATACCGTTACTGTCGTGGAATCGTATTCCCACAAACCCCCCCTGGAACTCACCAACCTGCCCCCCACCCCCCACTTTCCCCCCCAACCCCCAGAACTGTGAAAACTCCCCGCCCATACCTCAAGAACAGTGAAGTACCTGTCGCGGAGTAGCAACTTCCCAACATCCAACTGGATGCCGGCTACCCCCTACCCCAATGGATCCCCAGTAACTCTCCCAAGCCCCTCAGTCCCCTGCAACTAACGCACTTCCCTGATTCCCCCCCCAACACCCCCCTCAACCCCACAGCATAACGCCCCTCATAGAATAGACCTGGCGGTGGACAGTCACAAGCGCAGTATCTACCCATCCGACCACAAACAGATCAAGGAATAGAGTGAAAACAAACAATATATAGTCTGGGATACAGTTAGGTGGTCGAATCTCTGTAGGCTGGATACCCAAAGCATCATCAGCAGCAGTTCAAGTTCCATCAATACGATCCTTCCGGGCCTCCTGCCATCCCTCCGTTGCACTCTCCGATGCCGAGCGCTGCAGGGAGCGAGACCTCCAGTTGCCCTTTCGACGAGCTCCTTGGGCGGCCCGCGTCTGCGACCCAGTCCGAGCGGAATCAGCATCCAACCCTGGTGGCATATGCACTCTGATCTGGACCGTCTCATCAGTCCAGCGAAACACCTCCTCTGGGGTGTCAAAGAAGTGAGTACAGGACTGGTACACCACCAGCAGATGGGCCGGAAACAATAGGGCATAGGGGAGCTTCAACTCACGCAAGCTTCACTGCCATAAATGATTGCCACTGCTGCTGCTCCAGGCGCGTATAGCCCGGAATATCATGATCCGATGGTTCTCATACATGGGCGGCTCCTTGTCCCTAGCAAGCTTGAGGATAGTGTCCCGGTCATGATAGTTCAGGAGTTTAGCAATCACCGGCCTCGGCCTCGCCCCCTCCGGTGGTTTCTACATAAGGGCCCTGTGTGCCCTCTCGATGACGAAACAGCAGGAGAGAGAGTTCTGCGGGAGCCAGCTCTCCAGCCACCCGACAGGAAGCCCTCCATATCGTCCTTCTCGCAACCTTCTGGCAGGCCCACGAAGCGCAGGTTTTTTCGCCTGGCGCGGCCATCCGCATCCTCCACCCGGAGCGCCAGGCCCTTCTGGATGGATTCCATACTCGCCATCTTGCGTTTCAGGGTCGCCATATCATCCTCAACCCCGAGATGCGCATTTCGGCCAGACAAAGCCGCCGAGCAGTAAGGTCACCGGACCGGTTAACCCTCAGGCCACTGCAACTTAATGGGCAACTGATTGGGGCAACTACCACGCCCCCTCTGCCACCAGACTATTGTCGCTGTACTCGGATGGTCGCCGTCTCACCAGTCCTGCTCCTGCAGGGCCCAATAATGGTCATAAACGGCGGGCATCCATCAGGCCGCCGCTCCGCCTTCCCCTCGAATTCCAGGGCTCCAGGCGCCGTAGACGGCCAGTATCAGAGGGGGGGGGGCCCGCACGTCCCCAGAGTGTTCCCAGTACCCACCACTGCGGCCCGATGTGGCCGCCGAATCAAGGGCCCCAGTGTCACAGGCATAGCACTCCTCCTTACCCCGTTTGATATTGGGTAGTTAGTGGTCCCCCGGGTCAGTTAGCCGGGCCCGGTCGGATAACACCAAAATTGAGGCCCCGGCTGCCCGGTGGCATGCAGGCCGCACCTCCTCCTCGCTCTACCAGGGCCCGGCCCCCGGCTGTCTATTGAGTCCAAGGCCGGCCGGCCGCCAAGAACAGAGGGCCAGCCCCGGCCACCGCAGCGCCGATCCAGACCAGCCAGGAGTACCACCACTCTTTCCAGGCTACCGCACCGGATCAGAGCTTCTGCCGGGGACCGCCAAACTCGAGGTCCCCGGCTCCGCAGCCCAGTATAGGCCTCACAGCTGCAACTCAGGATTCTCCATCTCCGGTGGTCGTGGAGAGCCGGGATCTTGCAAGGAGCCTGCCGCCAGCCGCCACAACCAGCACTGCTCCCCAGGGGCGCCGCAGGGTATGGGAGGCAGGATAATTTTGTTGGATAAGTTTTTGGCGGGACAGAGCTGTCTTAGGCTGCATCCACCATGTCAGCTTGATGGAGCGGTAATTTCTTCTGGTAATTTCTCAATGCAAAACCCTCATGCTACATCTAATTTACCGCTCAAAAGGTGTTGGGCCCTTCACACCATGTATTACCTTCAGGAGACTTTAATAATCATGAGCAGTCAAAAATGCAATTATTATTTTAAGCCAATAAAGAGAGTTGTTGAGTATTTAAACGGTTTTATTTTCTAGTCAAAAGTTAATTTTTCTCTGACCTTTTATTGATTAGTAAAATATCAATCAGGTTACAGAATTTGGAAAACAGGAAAAATAGCATTAATACAGAACATATTACAGTCTGCATATAAGCATTACATATAGGAATGTGGCGCAAAATGTCATTCAAAATTCTTAAAGAGTTTCTAAGAAAAAATAGTCTTGCAAAGCTAATCAAAAATCAAATAGTTTGCAAAAATCTCCCATTAAGAGAAATGAAAGCATAAGTCAAAATAAATCTTTTCAGACCTAATTAATTAGTCAAAGCATAACTGAAAGTTTAGCATCTAAATCTAAAAAGCCTTTCTATCTGTTTGGTGCCCTGTGCATCTCTGTGTCTAAAGAGCAAGCAGGGAGGGAGACAGCCCGCCCTTCACCAGACCTCAAAGGAATGTGGCCTCAGTGCAAAAATATGGCGTGGAAGCAAGAAGCCTCCCCCTGACACTCCTCGGACGCCACTCCTCCCTTCAGCAATCTCCCGGGACGTTTCTCGTACCTAACCCATAGAATGAAGCAAAGCCTAAGCCAAAATGAGCAAGAAGCCAGCTGAGCTAAGAAAGCCAGCCCCTCCTCCGGAGAGGTCAGTTTTTATACCAAAATTTTGGCAGACTACACAAAATGTTTCAACTTTCAGGAAAACCTGTACCTGATTGGTCTGTCATGATGGCTTGACTTCTCACAACCCTGACTCATTCTAAAAAACCTGACTTTCCTAGTTTTAACAAAAGAAGCATACAGGAATAAATACATTTTATAAGTTTGCAAGAATTGCTAGGGAAAATGTTTCTTTAGTTCCTTCCTTCCTGCCACAGAGCAGTCAGATGGATACTTTTAACTAACTGGTACATTGGCACAGTCACAAGAATGTACAGTTCAAGCTGTCCTTGACTTCTTCGTGGTTTGAGTCAAGCTGTGACAGTCTGCGCATGCTCTCTTCTCTTTCAAAGCAAGCCATAGCCTGGTTTCACAGGCAGCCATTTAATGGTAGGCCCCAGAATAAAACAAACAAAAAGATAATATTAATGTCATGTATAAATGTTTACCTAGCCAAGCTACTAGTGTAAAGCAGCTTTTCTATTATTTATGACAACATTGCAATGTGCAACAAAGAAAAAGAGATGTTATTAACTGAAAATATTTATCAAAATATGCAACAAGTCAAAGTCTATTAAGACAGAAATAGTGGATGTAGATTATAAGGGATGAGCTGGGAAGAGAGAAACATATTCTATTAATCTTCAAAGCTAAAAAGGCCACTTTTCTCTACATTGCAAAAAACATATGTTAATTCAGCAAAAGCATTTGACAGTGAATAGGCCTCACTTTCATATTTTTCATGTGCCATGTTTTTAACTTGCACCAAAAGGTGCGTGGCAATTTAAATGCAGTCTGTCTGAAGCACAAAAAATAAAGCAATGCCTGACTGCAGATGAAATCTGCTCCATCAATCCACCCTTCTGATGATTCAAATCATAATAAGATGATTTTTAATTCATCACACATTTCAATTTCAAAAGTGACTTTTTTTTTAATTGCAAAAGCTGAGCACATAACAATTTTACAAAGGCAAACACAAGTCTATCTGTAATCAGATCATATATAGCCAAGCTCAATTGTTTTAGTGCAGAGTTCTGTAAGTAGCTTCTTGGAACAGTTAGTCTTCTTTAAAATAAGTAACTAAAATAATAAAAAAGGAATTCAACAGGACAGTTTCAGCCTTTCTTTTCTCTTTGTCATCAGCTTGCCTTCAGAATGGCTCATACAGTGTGGCATTCTCTACCTTTTCAATGCAAATTAGACTACTTAGGTGCTGAGAAACTCTGACAGAGCACCATCAATCCTTTGCACTTTTTCAACCAATGCCTTTCACTCTTATTTTCACTTTGATCAGATTCAGATGTTTCACCACAGCATCTCTCAGATCAAAGCCGTTGCACCATCCATTATGCAGATCCTGTGTAGCAGCTGCAATCTGATGAGAAACTGCACACTGTACATCAACCAGACCTACACAGCCATGGCTAGTGTTCACATCATTTTTTTCCACAAGTGCATTTGCATATGCATTTTCAAGCCACTTTGGTGTTGGTGAGACACCGTCTTTTGCAAAAGGTAACTCAGTGCTGCCATTGTGTTGCTTTATTATGCTTGACACTTCAGGCAGATAGCTGCAATCCATTCCTTGTCCAATCTGTTGTCCTGCACTCATTGTCCAAGCGCCTTGGGACCCTACGGGTAAGTAGTGCGCTATATAAATGCCAATACATTTACATTTACATTTACATTATCTTTGAGACCACATTATGATCTGATTTCAGAGAAACTGGCAATCTATACCTCGGCATCAGTCTTTGCAATAACACTTTTGCCACTATGCAGTTGTCACTTTTCTCAAAAATAGTTCTGATACAACCCTGTAGTGCTGCTTCAAAAACATTTTCTTGAGCCTCTTTTAATTCATCTGTGAAGATTCCATAGAATGTACCTGCTAACAGAACACAAATGTGTGCAACTGAATAAGCATTTCTCTCTCCCATGACAACAGTGACTCTCATTTGAGCAGATATACTGCATGTTATGGTAAGGGCAATCAATTTCGAATTTTGGGCTGAGGTAACTACTGAAAGCCATGAAGCTTTCACAACATAATGTATAAGGAGCACAGCATGTGCTGCTTTTAATGTGTCACCTTTCAAACATGGGCCATCTACAAAATGGACATTGTTGGGCTGACTCAGACGTTCATCTTTAAAGTCTGATTTTGGCTTTATGCATATTTTCATGATATTTAGACACTCATATTCAGTTTCATCACAATTCAATTCATTTGTTGACATTTTTGTGAAGTTAGGGTCAAAGGTCATTGGGCAATACATCACAGACCTTTGAACACAGTCATCTTTTTGAATAGGCAATGAGAGAGTGCAGCCCTCCCTCTCACTGCAAATTGGTGTATTTTCTTTCAAAGAAACTTTCATTCCTAGTGCTGGGGCGCAACATTTTTTCTCTTTCAACTCTAGGAATGCTTTTGTGCAATTGTTGTCCAATGGAAGCGGATCAGACACAACTGTGTGTGTCAACCTCAGTAAAGGCTTGGCCACTAGGGAAAGGTTTAGTAACCACTCTCTACAGCAGCTAACCATTCCCAAAAATTTCCTGACTTCTTTCTTAATTTGAGGTGGATTCATCTGGTGAATAATTTCCACCCTTTCTGGTGACACCTTTCTACCTCCCTTTCCAATTTTGTGTCCCGGATATTCATCTTCTTTTTGACAGTACTCCTGACTATTCTCATGCAATGGCACTGTTACATGGACTTTGCAAACATCACTAAAAGTAAGCCATACTTCAGCACATGGAATGTGAAAAAATATATTGGCTGGATTCGGTACCAGAGGACAACATGAAAAAAATATGCTTTTAATCTCCTGCACTATTCTGTTCTTTTCATTTATTTTCTGTGAACCTGTGATCAGAAAGTTACATAAACTTCTAATCAGTTCCATCAAAAATCCTTTTATTGGTAAAATTCCTGCAACTGATGGTGTTCCTGAATACATGTCATTTAGTTCTAATTTTAATAAGACATGTTCTGCACATTTTATTAATCTGGCATCCTTCTCTGTGAACTCTCTTATTTCTGTGTTTATTATTTTTTCAAAATCAGAAGGTAATCTTCCAACTGTCTTTTCTGAAAATAAGGCTACAGCAGTTTCTTGTTGGGCCATTTTAAAATGTACATCCTCATCAGGAATCTGAAAAATAACATTATCTGATGTACAGTATTCTGTGCTGTTTAATTTGTAAAACAATTGTGTTACTGCTAGGCCTGAATCACAGACAACAGTTTTGCAATCTTCCTCAAATGGGCCTAATTTTGGTTCAAATTCTTCTAAAACTGGGTTTGTAATTTCTTTTTTTAAAACTCCTGCAACTAAATCTGGACTTTCCTGTGCCTTCACAATGCACTTGGCAAATTCAGAATTGTGAGGGTTAAAACTCTCATTTTCAAACACAGCAACCTGTTGGACTGGGTTCTGATTTTGTCTCTGGAAATAATTCACATTTGCTCTGGACATTTTATTTAAATCAATTTTAGCATTTTCCATATTTTGTGGGACCATCTTTGCTTGGAAAACTCCTGCCATAGGTACCTGTTTCTGAACTGACATTTGCATTTGCTTAGCTGGTATATTTTGCATCTGCATTTCTCCATGTTTTTGGGCATTATTTTTAAATTTATATTTCTTCTTCCAATGCTCAAATCTGCTATAAAGATGGCAAAAGGACACATTTTCCAGCAGTGCAACATCCATACCTGAATTTTCACAAACCAAAACACCTTTACTTCCATCCTGTGTTCTTTTAATCTGTACCCAATCAACATCCTTTGCTGGCACTCCACCCTTCAGGAAAATAATCACTGCTATGTTTTTCTCCATAACAACAGAAAATAATGGTACATTAATGCAAACCCTTTTCACTGTCTCCTCACCTGGCCTTTGCAAAACTTTAGATTCAAACCACAATTCAGTCTGCATGGCAATGTAAAAGAACATTTCCAAATTAATGCACATCTCCTTTAAAATTTCAACAAATCCATCAACATTTGGGTACCACAGCATAATTCTGTCTCTCAATTGTGGGAATGTGTTCAGAAATGCTGCAAGTTCACTTTTATTCTGTGGCATAGGAACATGCACTTCTCCCACTATTTCTCTCAATGAGTAAGCAAAAGCTTCTCCCTCATTCTGCTTATTATTTTTCTCAACTAAATCTGGTGGCTTCTTTTCCTTATCCATTTTCCTTGCTAGATCTGGTGGTTTCTTTTTCTTCTCATGTTTTCTTGCCCACTTGTCTCCTAATTTCTCAAACCAATCACATTTAAAAATATATTATATTTCTACAATGTGCAATTGCATTTCTGAAGAACATATTTTCTCATTTGCTTCATCATCCATATGTACCCTAAAACTTTTCTGAGATGCAAAACTTCCTGAACCATCAATTTCATAATTTTGAGCCAAATCTGTCAGGCCATTATGTGTAGTTAATGCACATGCAAACGTTTCCTTACTCAGGGAAATTAATTCTTTTTCCTGACACTGGTTCACATTTTCATTATTTAAACAGCATGGACTGTTATTTTCTCCATGTTCAAGTACTGAATCTAAAACACTAAGCTGTTTCTCTTTTTCAGGGCCTGTGTTAATATGTTCTCCCATGTTTTCAATCTTTTTAATCACTGCTGTTTCCTCAGAGCAGGTTTGAAAAATCAAATTTTCAATTACATTTATTTTATTCTGGGCTACAGATGTTGTAAATACCCCTTTTCCCTCACCTTTCGGTGCTTGGGGTAATTTCTGTTCAATAATCTGTGAATTCTGAGTTTCTGAAATAAACCCTGCCATAATCACTCCTTCTGCAGCTCTTTGAACCTTTTCAGTAGGGACTATATTAATTGGGACAGTCATAATCTTTCTATGCATTATCTGTGCATCTGCAGTTAGCAATTCTTGGACTGAATCAGGCACATTTGAAGCAGTAACACCTGGAGGTATCACTGTCAGTGCTGAATCAACAGGTAATGGGTCAATCTGAAATGTTTGCACAGTTTTCTCAATCTCTGTTTTTCTCTGCTCAACAGAAGCAGTAGCCACTGTAGTGCTTACTAGTACACTATTTTCAGTATTTTTAATGGGAACCACATAAAGTGGTGGACACTCAGTTAACAATGCATCCATTATTTCATCACCTGAATCATTATTTATTTGAAGCTCTTTGTCAGCATTAATTCCCTTCTCCTGCATTTGGTGCTTTACCTTTTTATCCTCACTTGCTTTCTCTCTTGCTACCTTTTCCCACATGCTTAAGGCCTCAAATTGTGCAGCTTTAGATGGTGTCTTTATTTCACATAAGACTTCCCTTAATTTGTCAATTATTTGCAATTCAAAAGTACCATCTTTTGGAAACCTCAAAACACCCTCTTTTTCAGTAATCTTGCACCATTGGTGAACCCACATACATGTATTTTGTCCCAAATTGGTAGACATAAAATGCACAGGTGTTCCTTCAGGAGCATCACCAATAAAAAACTAATTTTTCACTTTACCTCCTAACAGCTTCTTTAAGCCTTCAAACAATTTCATTTTTGCAATAGTTCAATGCAATTTCTTTTTTTCAAAGCTGTCAGTCTCAATTTCAGTCAGTTTTACTCCTACTACTGACCCTCCACAAAACCTTACTGCAATATTTTCTTAATCAATAAACTTTGTTAGTAACAACATAAATACATTCACTACTCTGTCTGTTGTGCTAAATAAAGGATAGATTTATATTCACTGCGAGTAACACATTCCGCTTACCCTTCACAAAGTTAGACCTTCCGTTTACTCTTCAAACACTACAGGTAAATCCCTTCCGCTTACCTTTCACTCAAGCTCAGAAGAACCTGCTACTCCTTTGGCCTCATCCTTCAGGATATATCTTAGGCCAAAGTTTCACCAGCGAACCCTTTTGCTGTCAATCAAGCTCAGAAGAACCTGCTACTCCTTCGGTGTGACCCTTTCTAGGTGATATCAGACCAAAGTTTCACCAGCGAACTCTTTGCTACAATCACTCACACAGAAAATAGTCCCTAATTTAACACTGCCAGCCCTACCCAGCTTCTCAGTATTATTCCAACAGACGAGTAACCTCAGTGCAGTGTGGCTTCCATTTACCACCCGCTATTCCTTCCCGGGATTCCACAGGTGTGCATACCTGCGTGTTCAGACAATATAGAACAAGACACTTACTTAACATAAAGAGTTAAAACATGTAATCAATAACCAAAAATTATGTCCTATGAAATTACCAATATAATCAATAACACCATCAATTCAAAATGAGCAAAATGTCACCAACAGTAAAAACCCTTACTATTTTCAACGCTTTAAAAAAAGCATGCTAGCATATTAACAACATTTCACAACCCTATTCATACTTACACCACTTCTTGTATCACCTTCCAGTACTGCTTTGCCAGTCTTCAGGTTCTGAGCATTGGAGTCAGAAATCAGGACTTGGACATTTATCTAACTTGGGCAATTATTTTATTTCCCTCCTAAGGTCAATGATCCATTAGTTGAGTAGTTGATGGTGAAATCAATAATCATTAATGACCAAACTAATCAATAATAACCATCCTCTGCTTACCAAAAACTGATGGAGCGGTAATTTCTTCTGGTAATTTCTCAATGCAAAACCCTCATGCTACCTCTAATTTACCGCTCAAAAGGTGTTGGGCCCTTCACACCATGTATTACCTTCAGGAGACTTTAATAATCATGAACAGTCAAAAATGCAATTGTTATTTTAAGCCAATAAAGAGAGTTGTTGAGTATTTAAAGGGTTTTATTTTCTAGTCAAAAGTTAATTTTTCTCTGACCCTTTATTAATTAGTAAAATATCAATCAGGTTACAGAATTTGGAAAACAGGAAAAATAGCATCAATACAGAACATATTACAGTTTGCATATAAGCATTACATATAGGAATGTGGCGCAAAATGTCATTCAAAATTCTTAAAGAGTTTCTGAGAAAAAATAGTCTTGCAAGGCTAATCAAAAATCAAATAGTTTGCAAAAATCTCCCATTAAGAGAAATAAATGCATAAGTCAAAATAAATCTTTTCAGACCTAATTAATTAGTCAAAGCATAACTGAAAGTTTATCTAAATCTAAAAAGCCTTTCTATCTGTTTGGTGCCCTGTGCATCTCTGTGTCTAAAGAGCAAGCAGGGAGGGAGACAGCCCGCCCTTCACCAGACCTCAAAGGAATGTGGCCTCAGTGCAAAAATATGGCGTGGAAGCAAGAAACCTCCCCCTGACACTCCTCGGACGCCACTCCTCCCTTCAGCAATCTCCCGGGACGTTTCTTGTACCTAACCCATAGAATGAAGCAAAGCCTAAGCCAAAATGAGTAAGAAGCCAACTGAGCTAAGAAAGCCAGCCCCTCCTCCGGAGAGGTCAGTTTTTATACACAAAATTTTGGCAGACTAAACAAAATGTTTCAACTTTCAGGAAAACCTGTACCTGATTGGTCTGTCATGATGGCACGAGTTCTCACAACCCTGAATCATTCTAAAAAACCTGACTTTACTAGTTTTAACAAAAGAAGCATACATGATTAAATACATTTTATAAGTTTGCAACAATTGCTAGGGAAAATGTTTCTATAGTTCCTTCCTTCCTGCCACAGAGCAGTCAGATGGATACTTTTAACTAACTGGTACATTGGCACAGTCACAAGAATGTACAGTTCAAGCTGTCCTTGACTTCTTCGTGGTTTGAGTCAAGCTGTCACAGTCTGCGCATGCTCTCTTCTCTTTCAAAGCAAGCCATAGCCTGGTTTCACAGGCAGCCATTTAATGGTAGGCCCCAGAATAAAACAAACAAAAAGATAATATTAATGTCATGTATAAATGTTTACCTAGCCAAGCTACTAGTGTAAAGCAGCTTTTCTATTATTTATGACAACATTGCAATGTGCAACAAAGAAAAAGAGATGTTATTAACTGAAAATATTTATCAAAATATGCAACAAGTCAAAGTCTATTAAGACAGAAATAGTGGATGTAGATTATAAGGGATGAGCTGGGAAGAGAGAAACATATTCTATTAATCTTCAAAGCTAAAAAGGCCACTTTTCTCTACATTGCAAAAAACATATGTTAATTCAGCAAAAGCATTTGAGAGTGAATAGGCCTCTCTTTCATATTTTTCATGTGCCATGTTTTTAACTTGCACCAAAAGGTGTGTGGCAATTTAAATGCAGTCTGTCTGAAGCACAAAAAATAAAACAATGCCTGACTGCAGATGAAATCTGCTCCATCAAGCTCACCCGGCCACGCCCCACAGATCTCTTTTGATTCCTCAGAAAACTTAGACTACAAAAAATGATTCAAATCAAAACGTTACTAAGAAAATATCAGTGATTAATCTGGATCTGACACTTATTTTAAGTAATTATGTATTGCTGACATTGATACATTGATAGACGTGAGTGAAATGAAGGGTAGCATCTCACAGGGACATCATACGAAGCGAACATTGGTGGAACTGGTTTTACAATCTGACCTAGCAGGCATATTTTATTTATTTATTTATTTGTTTACATTTGTATAGCGCACAGCTACCCAACAAAGGGTTTCCCGGCGCAGCAGATCCCAATAGCAATGCAGTTACAGAAAACTAGTTGTTAAAGAGCCATGTCTTTAAGGCTTTCCTGAATTTGATGTAATTCGGCTCAGACCGCAGTGTAAGTGGCATTGAATTCCAAAGAGAAGGTCCTAGGAGTGAAAAGGACTTGCCACCCATACGTGACAGTTTGATCCTAGGAATTTCAAAATGATTTGCCGTGGAAGACCAGAGAGATCTGGAAGGACGATAGGGGCGCACCAGGTTTTGCAGGTATTTTGGAGCGGTATTGGTGGAGATCCTGTGCATAAAGCATAGGGATTTAAATTTAACTCGGTTTTCAATTTTTAGCCAGTGTAACTTCCTGATATATTTAGTGGTTGGAATAAAGATGGGAATTTTGCAGAGTAGTCTGGCTGCTGCATTTTGTACTGATTGTAACCGGCGGACAGAGACTTTGTTCGCCCCCAGGTACAAAACGTTGCCATAATCTAGCCTGGATGTTATTAGGGCTTTGACAACTGTTTTCTTTGTGTTTTCAGGCAGCATCCAACAGATCTTTTTTAGCCATTTTAAAATGGCGAAGCAGGTGGCTGAAGTCTTTACCGCTTGCTGGTGTAGACTGAGTGAGTCGTCAATAATGACGCCCAAGTTGCGAGCATGAGTGACAGGATTGGGGGGGTGCCCATTTCAGTTGGCCAGTGTTGGGGTCCCCAGAGTTCTTTATTTTTGCCCAACACGATTAACTCATTTTTTTCGCCGTTTAATTTTAGGAAGTTTTTTTGCATCCATTCAGCGATTTTTCTAAGTCCGAGTTGTAGGGAAGAGGAATTGTCAGAATCTGCAGCTGATAAAGAAAAGAGCAGCTGGGAATCATCAGCGTAAGAAAACATTAAAAGCCCTGTTTCCTCCACTATCTTGGCCAGGGGACTCATATACACGTTAAAAAGCAGCGGGCTAAGAATGGAGCCCTGTGGAACTCTGTGTTTAAATGTCATGATATCGGAGCAGGCAGTTTGTGAGAAGACCTGGAATGTGCGGTTTTCCAATAATGATCTAATCCAGTTGAGAGCCGCCCCACGGATGCCCAGAGAGTGGAGTGTCTGGGCGAGGACCGCATGCGACACGGTGTCGAATGTCGCGCTGAGGTCGAGTAGCAAAAGTGCCACTGTTTCGCCCTTGTCCACCATACGACGCATGTTTTCGGTTACCCCCAGTAGGGTGGTCTCTGTGGAAAAGCCTGTACGAAATCCCGACTGGTGGGATGGTAACAGGTCATGAGTGGCAATGAAATCAGTAAGGCAACGATGTACATGTTTCTCCAATATTTTTGCAAAGGTGGGCAGCAAGGATATTGGGCGGAAGTTAGCTGGCAAATTGGGGTCAGCGCCAGCTTTCTTCAGAAGCGGATGAATCATTGCATGCTTCCATTCACTGGGTACACATTGTTCCAGTAGCGAAGCATTGAGAAGATCAGTAATAGTCACCAAAACATTGCTGTTAAGTTGCTTTAGGACTGAGCAGGGCAATGGGTCTTTGGGTGAGCCAGATTTAATAGTTTTTAGCAGCCTTTGAACCATATCAGGATTCAGCATGGGCCACCTTGCATAGGTTGTTTCAAGCCTAAATCTACCTTTCATCATAAAATGAGACAGGACAACAGAAACGCTTTTCAGGATCCAGTGTTTTACCCCTTCTGTGCTCATGATGGAATGGTTCCATCATGAGCACCAGTGATCATGTGCTCATAACGGAACCGTTCTGTCATGAGCACAAATGCACTAAACCCCTCTCCTATTTACAGCAGGGGGGGTTCCTTTTTTTGCCTCTGGAGGTGGGGAAGCTTTCTCCACCTCCAGAGGCTTTTTTTCATTTAAATGTAATGACGATCGCACGCATGGCACACTGACGTCATTGCTTTCCAACTAAAATTGAAATGAGCAGATCATCTCGTTTCAGTTTCAGTGCTTCAGTGATTGTGGGGTTATCTCAGCCCCCTAGCATCGAAACACATGGGAGTAGTATCATTGGAAAGGAGAGAATCTCCCCTTTCCAATGATATCCCTCCTTTGTGGAACCCTACTTGTGGATCACCCGAGGATGAAGACCCCCAAGCAGAGATCCACCCACTAGGCAACAAGGAGAGGGGAGGGGCCCCTCGTACAGAGTCTTTTGCCTTCCCCATTCTTAAATGAGTATATTCAGTCTTTCATCCCCCCTGGGGGGGAGACAGGGGCGATAGCCCCTGATCTGCTCCCTAAGGGACAAAAAGCCTACTAGTAAGCCAGGAAGTTTTTGAAAGGTTAAGTGGTGGGGGCTGCCCAGCATACACATGCCTATGCCCCACCCTCAAAAAACAAATGCCACAGTCTTTCGGCCCACCCCCAGGAGGCAGATGTGGTCAATAGCCCCATATCTGCCATTACAGTGAGCAGAAAGACCCCACCAGGTATTATGTTATTTGTTTATATATATAGGGGTGGTGGCTGTCCAGGATGGGCATGCCAATGACCCCACCCACAAACGAATTGCCAAAGTCTTTCTGTCCACCCTTGGGGGCATATTTGGAGAGTCCTGAAGAGAAAGACGAATAAGAGATTCCTTGAGTAGAGGATAATGAAGGGCATGAGTAGAGGAAACATTGTAGAAAAATTGGAGATCTGAGAAATTCATAAAAGATCCATCTTTCATTAGATGCTGAGGTGTAATAATACCCTTGTCAATCCATTCTTTCCAAAATAAAGAGCGTTTGTTGATTTTGATGGATTTGTGATACCAAATTGCGGTGCGTAAAAAGGGATCAGCAGAAAGTAAGCGAGAGTGAAGCAGAGAGGTAGCTAGTGCTTTGGAGTTAACTGACATTTTCAATCATTCCTTGAATAGTGGCAATATCTCCTCTGCATGGAAACATGCTATCGTAAAACCCTTACTAAAAAAAAGACCACTGTGTCTTACTTGCAGAGAATTATAGGCCAATCTCCTTGCAAGCAATGTACTAGAGAAATATTTGAATAAACCCCTTTCTTTCTATTTGAAACTTAAGCTATTACGTTAATAGACAAATGTATAGAAGTTGGTAATATGCCTAGATGTCTTCGAACAGTCATTACCCTCACCCATGAAAAACCAAATCCCAAGTTGTTAGAGGAATGGTCTAGTCACATGGGCACTACATCGAATCATGTGATGCAATTACATGTAAAAAAAATATCCTAAAATTTAACTTGACAGCATATCAGAGGAAATTTAAAAAATGAATGACAAGTTAAAAAATGAAAAGGATCAGGAAACAATAAACAGATTCTGAGGGGAAATGGAGAAAATACTTGATAAATAGGCAGAAGAAATACCACAAAAAATGCTGAACATTCCTGAGAGATAAAAATTATTACATGGGAGGGACATTGTCAGAAAATGTGATAACATTAGGAATGATTACAAAAAGAAGCAGATACAGAGAAAATAGGAGATACTAACAACTGACTCTAGTTTCAAGGCACCATCTGTCTGAGAAGAAACTGCTTCATTACTAGACAAGCACCTCCAATATCTAACAACTTTTTATAGATAAATATCAACTTGTAAAAACAAAGTAAAGTTCCAAAAATTGAGGGGTCACCCAAAAGGATGAAGAGGTGCCAAAGGAGGACAAAACCAAGGGAAGGATGCATTATAGAAAGACAACAAAATGCTTTCCTGGAGGAGGGCAAGGCAGCAGCAACAGAAATATTCGGTGAGACATCATGTTTACTGTTGTAAATGTATCCAGTCATGAACTGATCCTGATTGAGAAATATGTGCTGGAATTGTGTTTGTATTTTTGTCCAGCGACTAAGTATAATTATTGTGATACACGTACAGATCTCTTTTGATTCCTCAGAAAAAAAATTTCAAATCAAAACGTTACAAAGAAAATATCAGTGATTTATTTGGATCTGACACAGATTTTAACCTATGTATTGCTCACATTGATACATTGATAGACCTAAGTAAAATGAAGGGTAGCATCTCACAGGGACATGATAAGAAGGGAACATTGGTTATGTTATGTTATGTTATGTTACAAAAATTTTAATACCGCGCTCATACACCAATTGGTTTCTTGGCGCTCAAAGACAACAGGGGTGTAGCACGGGGGGTGTGAACAGCTAACCGTGGGCAAGGCGGAACAGATAAGTTTTTAAAGATTTGCGAAAAGTGGGGTAGTCAGGAGTGAGCCGGATAGGGAGAGGGAGGGAATTCCAAGTGAAAGGGGCAAGGAAGGAGAAACGAGCACCACCGTGCTTCTTGCGACGAAACCTTGGAATAACCAGCAGATTGTGGGCAGAGGATCTGAGGTGTCGGGAAGGAGTGTAAGAATGGAGACAGGAAGAAATAAAAGCAGGAGCAGAAAAGAAAAGAGATTTGAAGACGGTGCAACCAAGCTTGAAGATGCATCGTTGCGCAACCGGAAGCCAGTGCAAGGTTTTTAACAGTGGAGTGACATGTTGATGTTTTGGTTGCTGGAAGATTAATCTAGCAGCCTGATTTTGCACCAGTTGAAGGCGTTGAAGGTGGTAAGCTGGAATCCCCACGTATAGACAGTTGGCGTAGTCTAGACGTGAGGTAACCAGGGCCAAGATGACAAGTATAAGGGCCTCTGGAGACAGGTACCTTCGGATCTTCCCGATCCTGCGGAGATGAAAGAAGCAGGCCGAGGTGACAGCATTAATGTGCGGTCGCATCGAGAGATCACTGGAGATGACCACACCTAAACTCTTCACGGAGTCAACTGGGCAAGGGGGAGGGCCGAGGGCAGGAGGCCAAAAGTTGGGAGTCCAAGGATGAGGGGGCCCACCGATCAGGACCAGCTCTGTCTTACTAGGATTGAGCTTCAGCTGACTGAAGTTCATCCACTCGTAGATGGAAAGCATGGTGGATTGGAAATTAGAGCGGGAGAGAGGAGAAGAATCAATAGGAAAGATAAGTTGCAGATCATCTGCATAATTAAAAGTGGTAACAGAAGAGTGACGGAGGGAGACCAAAAGAGGCTGCATGTAAAGATTGAAGAGAAGGGGGGATAATGCAGAACCCTGGGGAACACCACAGGAAAGTGAAGTGGAAGGAGCAGAAAAGGAGGATAGGTGAACAGATTGAGACCGGAGTTGGAGAAAGGACACAATCCAAGACAGGGCCAGGCCCGAGATCCCAGCATTTCTGACACGGTCGACCAAAATGTCATGGTCGACCGTGTCGAAAGCGGCCGAGAGATCAAGTAGTACCAGGGCCTGGGCCAAGTTCTTATCCGCCCCCTGTCTCAGCGTGTCCATGACCGCTGTCACCACTGCCTCCGTAGAGTGGGAAGGTCTGAAGCCTGCCTGCTGGTCATCGAGGAAATGAGTCTCCTCGATGAAAGAGCTGAGGCAGCGGGTGACATAGGTTTCCAAGACCTTCCCGAGATATGGGAGAAGGGAAATAGGTCGGTAATTGCCCAGTACCGTGGGATCGGAACCGGGTTTTTTTAAGATAGGTACCACCACAGCGCTTTTGAAAGCATTAGGGACAGAGCCTATGGAAAGAGAGCGGTTAAGGAGGTCCAAAGGGGGGTCAGGGCATGCCATAAAGGCATCTCTGAGGATTTGGGGGGGACAGCAATCCTTGGGAGAGCCTGAGCCCACAGCCGAGAGAAGAGAGCGGAAGGTGTCTAAAGAAATCGGGGGAAAAACATTCAGGGAGTGAGGATTCGAAGGAGGAAGGGCACTGGTGTGAGACATTGTGGTAGGGGGAATATTGTTTTTAATTGTAATAATTTTATCAATAAAAAAAGAGTTGAGGGAGTCGCACAAAGCTTGTGATGGCTGGGGCTGGGGTGTGACGCGGTCAGGTAGGGAAAGTTCAGCGACAATTGAGAAAATTTCTTTGGTTTTGGAAGCAGAGTTCATTACTTTTTGAGAAAAATAAGCAGATTTAGCCAGGATGATAGATGTTTTGTAAGATTTAAGTAAGTCAGTATAGACAGACTTGAGTGAAGGATCATAATTACGCCTCCAGCGGCGCTCAGCCTGGCGAAGAAGGAGTTTGCTGGCCTTGAGTGAATCAGTGAACCAGCGCTGAGCGTCGTGGGGTCGCTTCGATTTGATGGATTTAACAGGAGCGACTGCGTCACTGGCATGAGACAACCATTGGTCCATTGCGGTAGCTTGGGAGTTCAGATCAGAGTGACTAGGGGGCAGAGTGGAAGCAAGGGTCGAATGAAACAGAGGGATATCGGCGTGCTTCCAATTACGGGCGGAAAAATTAAGAGATGGAGGGGGGCGGGTGGGTGCAATGATTTGTAGGGTAAAGGAAATAAAAAAGTGATCGGACCAGGTACAGGGGTATACCATGGGAGAAGAAATATCCAAGTTGGTGGTCCACACCTGATCCAGGGTGTGGCCCTTGTTGTGAGTCGGAACAGAAATATGTTGGGAAAGATTAAGGCCGGATAGAAAGCCAGAGAAGTCAAGTGACACAGAGGATTCAGAAGGGTCGGATGGCCAGTAATTAAAGTCACCAATAATCAGGATCCTAGAAGAGTTAATGGTAAGTTGCGAGATGAGATCACTGAACAGGGATGGGAAGGAAGGCATGTTGACAGGCGGGCGATACACTAAGACACAAATAAAGGAGTGTTTGGGAGAAGAAAACTTCAACATAAGAATGTCGGAGTTCAATATAGGAGTGATTATAGAGGAAGTGAATTGCAAATTGGAACGAATAATGGCAGCAACTCCCCCACCCGGTCTGCCAGAGGTCCTGTTGGAATGGAGGATATAGTAGCACGGGGGTATTGCGGCCAAAATGTCAGGGTAAGAGTCCGCATGTAGCCAGGTTTCAGCGAGGAGCAAGATGTCAATGTTGCCCGTCTCAAGAAGTTGAAAGACCTCAAGCTGATGTTTGGGGAGAGAGCGGGTGTTCAGGTACACGACAGAAATAGAGCGCGTACCGGAAAAGCTAGGCTTGGGAAGTGTGGTAGAGATAGAGTTGGGAGGAAAAGTAGTGGAGGGAACAGCCGGAGGGGTGCTAGGAGGGAGCGGAGAGAAAATACCATATGTCTGAGCGATGGCAATCGTGTGAGGGGATGGAAGAGCACGAGTATAACAGGAGCGGAGAGCAGATGAAGTATAAGTGATACGTTGAGCAGCATGCATGGCACCTAGCCCCGGTCGGCCGCGGACGGGCGCAGACGGGCTTGACTTATGCGCGACTTCGGCGCGAAGTCGGCGCTCCCGCTGCGCTCGTCCGCTGCGCTTCCTCCAGGTTGCCATTTATACTGGTCGACGTTAACCACTAGACCGCTCACCTGCACGGTGGAGAGGCAGGGCGGAAGTGGTGCAAAGGCGGAAGTGACGCTCGTGCAGGGACCCTCCGCGCAAACGGCACTCTGGTGGATTGGTGGCATTGGTGGAACTGGGTTTACAAACTGACATAACAGGCATAGGTTGTTTCAAGCCTAAATCTACCTTTCATCATAAAATGAGATAGGACAACAGAAACGCTTTTCAGGATCCTGTGTTTTACCCCTTCTGTGCTCATGATGGAATGGTTCCATCATGAGAACCAGTGCTCATGTGCTCATAACGGAACCGTTCTGTCATGAGCACAAATGCACTAAATCCCTCTCCTGTTTACAGCAGGGGGATTTCCTTTTTTGCCTCTGGAGGTATGGGACAACTTTCCCACCTCCAGAGGCATTTTTTTCATTTAAATGTAATGACGATCGCATGCATGGCACACTGACGTCATTGCTCTCCAACTAAAATTGAAATGAGCAGATTATCTCTTTTCAGTTTCAGTGCTTCAGTGCTTGTGGGGTTATCTCAGCCCCCTAGCATCGCAACACATGGGAGAAGTATTGTTGGAAAGGAGAGAATCTCCCCTTTCCAATGATATCCCTCCTTTGTGGAACTCTACTTGTGGATCACCCGAGGATGAAGACCCCAAGCAGAAATCCACGCACTAGGCACCAGGGAGAGGGGAGAGGCCCCTTTTACAGAGTCCTTTGCGTTCCCTATTCTTAAATTAGTATATTCAGTCATTCATCCACAATGGGGTGGAAACTGGGGCAGTAGCCCCCGATCTGCCCCCTAAGGGACAGAAAGCCTACTAGTACGCCAAGGACTTTTCTAAAGGTTTAGTGGTGGGGGCTGCCCAGCATACACATGCCTATACCCCACCCTCACAAAACAAATGCCACAGTCTTTCCGCCCATCCCCAGGAGGCAGATGTGGTCAATAGCCCCATATCTGCCATTCCAGGGGGTGGAAAGCACTACCAGGAATGTTGTTGTTTGTTTATATGTAGGGGTGGTGGCTACCCAGGATGGGCATGCCAATTACCCCACCCACAAACAAATTGCCAAAGTCTTTCTGTCCGCCCCTAGGGGCATATTTGGAGAGTCCTGAAGAGAAAGGCGAATAAGAGATTCCTTGAGTAGAGGATAATGAAGGGCATGAGTAGAGGAAACAATGTAGAAAGATTGGAGAGCTGAGAAATCCATAAAAGATCCATCTTTCATTAGCTGCTGAGGTGCAATATTACCCTTGTCAATCCATTCTTTCCAAAATAAAGAGCGTTTGTTGATTTTGATTGGATTTGTGATACCATATTGGGGTGCGTAAAAAGGGATCAGCAGAAAGTAAGCGAGAGTGAAGCAGAGAGGTAGCTAGTGCTTTGGAGTTAACTGACATTTTCAATCATTCCTTGAATAGTGGCAATATCTCCTCTGCATGGAAACATGCTATCGTAAAACCCTTAGTAAAAAAAAGACCACTGTGTCTTACTTGCAGAGAATTATAAGCCAATCTCCTTGCAAGCAACATACTTGAGAAATATTTTAATAAACCCCTTTCTTTCTATTTGAAACTCAAGCTATTACGTTAATAGACAAATGTATTGAAGTTGGTAATGTGCCTAGATGTCTTCGAACAGTCATTACCCTCACCCATGAAAAAACAAATCCCAAGTTGTTAGAGGAATGGTCTAGTCTCATGGGCACTACATCGAATCATATGATGGAGTTACTTGTAAAAAATATCCAAAATTTGATCTTGACAGCATATCAGAGGAAATTTAAAAAATGAATGACAAGTTAAAAAATGAAAAGGATCGGGAAACAATAAACAGATTCTGAGGGGAAATGGAGAAAATACTTGATAAATAGGCAGAAGAAATACCACAAAAAATGCTGAACATTCCTGAGCGATAAGAATTATTACATGGGAGGGACATTGTTTACTTTTGTCAGAAAATGTGATAACATTAGGAATGATTACAAAAAGAAGCAGATACAGAGAAAATAGGAGATGCTAACAACTGACTCTAGTTTCAATGCACCATCTGTCTGAGAAGGAACTGCTTCATTACTAGACAAGCACCCCCAATATCTAACAACTTTTTATAGATAAATATCAACTATTAAAACAAAGTAAAATTCCAAAAATTGAGGGACCCAAAAGGATAAAGAGGTGCCAAAGGAGGACGAAACCAAGGGAAGGATGCAGTATAGAAGCACAACAAAATGCTTTCCTGGAGGAAGGCAAGGCAGCACCAAAAGAAATATTCGGTGAGACATCATGTTTACTGTTGTAAATGTATCCAGTCTAAGCATGGGGGTAAAATCCGTTCCGCTCGCGGATTTCGCGGATTTCGCGGATTTTCGGTAAATTCGCAATCCGCGAACTCTCGCGAATTTGCCGAAAATCCGCAAATTCGCACGCGGCGGATTTTTTTGTTTGATGATACAATATTGCGGCGCGCGGCGTTCACTTACTGTCATTCAGCGTTTGCCAAGTTGTTTTTCTCGATATTTTGCGAGTGATGCGCCATTTTGGATCTTGCTGCGGGATCCCGCGGGAGTTTGGCGACCGCGATTACGTAATCGCGGCTTGCCACCTTGCACAGCATGCATCGCTTGAGTTTGCAATTGCGAACACGTAGATGCGGCGGGCAGCAACAATCTCGCACTCGCGAAATTACAGAATTTGCAATTCTGTACAAGAAATCCACCAGCAAGCAGCATAAACCTTCTGAAAATGATGATTTTTATCAGAATAACTCCTCAGGTTGACATTTGCCTGCACTTTTTTTTTGCAAGGAGTCCATTTTGGGGGGGGGGGGGAAGGAAGTGCCTCACAGTCTCCAACTTCCTGTTCCTGTCCAGCAGGCTCCTCCCAGTGCTTTCTTCATGTGCTTGTCACTTTCATTCAGATCTTGACCTGGAAGAATTACTTTTTGTGGATGCTGCTGAATATTTGGATTTGAGGCCTTTTGGACTTTCTTTGGATCACTTTTGGATTCGAAATTTCACAAGTAGGTTTGTTTGGGGCATTACAGTTGCTGCAACTACAATTTTGGAATTTTCGATTTTTTGGGCTGTTGTTGGGGCCTTTTGCCCAGGGGTAGTGAGTGGTGCATGGACTGAGTCTTTCTGTGGGGTCTCTTTAATGTAAACATCATGGAGGGCATGGATGGCATGGGATTGTGCTGATTTTTGTGTGTTTTTCGAATTTTTGGGCTGCTGTTGGGGCCTTTTGCCCAGGGCTAGTGAGTGGTACATGGGCCTAGTCTTTCTGTGGGGTGTCGTGAATTTAAACATCATTGAGGGCATGGATGGCATGGGATTGTGCTGATTTTTCTTTGTTTTTCGATTTTTTGGGCTGTTGATGGGGACTGGCCATGTGGGTGGGGGCCATTGTGAGTGCAGGTACAGGCAGGCCCTGGCCTTGGGCCTGGTGGCAAGGGGCCATTTTGAATGCAGGCAGTGTTCTCCGGCCTGCACCCATTTTGCCTAGCTTTCATCCATTATGCCCAGGGGTAGTGAGTGGTGCATGGGCCTAGTCTTTCTGCGGGGTGTCTTGAATTTAAACATCATGGAGGGCATGGATGGCATGGGATTGTGCTGATTTTTATGTGTTTTTCGATTGTTTTGGCTGCTGTTGGGGCGTTTTGCCCAGGGCTAGTGAGTGGTGCATGGACTGAGTCTTTCTGTGGGGTCTCTTTAAAGTAATCATCATGGAGGGCATGGATGGCATGGGATTGTGCTGATTTTTGTGTGTTTTTCGATTTTTTTGGCTGCTGTTGGGGCCTTTTGCCCAGGGCTAGTGAGTGGTGCATGGGCCTAGTCTTTCAGTGGGGTGTCTTGAATTTAAACATCATTGAGGGCATGGATGGCATGGGATTGTGCTGATTTTTGTATGTTTTTCAATTTGTTTGGCTGCTGTTGGGGCCTTTTGCCCAGGGGTAGTGAGTGGTGCATGGACTGAGTCTTTCTGTGGGGTGTCTTGAATTTAAACATCATTGTGGAGCAGGTTTTATCACCCAACCTAAAAAAACTAAAATTTGACA